>NC_091824.1:47494700-47617200 GCF_038994185.2 Dermacentor albipictus
GATGGCACTTGCCCGCTAGATTATTGTTATTCAATATGCGTTCATACAGCCACAGACGGCCTCCACGCCAAAGGAACACATAGAATCGAAAAAAAAAAGAACAGAACTGAAACGCAAGAACAAGATTGAGAAGAGATGTCTTGCAGTTCATTCTCCCTCATTGTTCCTGCTTGTATTGTTTTTCCTGTTCTGGAGACACACACATATTTGTTCACGTGGTTCCTTACGTTCTCATGTTTCTGCTTTCGCGAGTGCTGTGCTCTGACTGGGGCACTCGAGACGGATCTGATTTGCATTTGTCCGAGAATAGTGATGTTTTGTGAACAATTTTATTAACCTTGGTGCACGTCAAGTTTAGAAATTATGCCACTGTGACTTTTATAAACGATGCTTCTGTTACCACCATCGTGTGGCGCACATCTATCATGTAACAGACCGGTATAGCCGTTGCCACCGATAGGCACTAACCTCATCTTAAATACAGTTCATGAAAAAAAAAAAGCGGAGACATGTTGGCTCCGCCTTTGCTTTCAGTGATGAACATTATATGGTTTTCTTCCAGCCTTGTGGCATTTGTATCATTGCGAGAGCACTCATATGGACATTCCAGGCGAATTTTCGACGCCGTCATTGCCTTTACCGTCGCCACCATATTCGGTATGACGACTAAGTCCCGCATGCCGTATGTTGTGGGTGCGAGAGAAAGTGTGCAAAAGTGAGCAGAGAAGGGAGGTATTGGACGCCTAATGCTCGCTGTGTTCCCTCGAGCCCAATGTTGCAGGTCACGTGATAAAACGCACAGAAAAAAGAGAGAGAGTGAGAGAAAGAGAGTGTGTGTGTGTGTGGGGGGGGGGGGGGGTAATAACTCCAGACACGTTCCCAGTATACGGCATCAGAGATCAACAAAGCAGATTCGGCAGCCCCATTCGCTATTGTCGAACCTAGCTTCCAGTGCGCCCAGCACTTGCCAAATCAAATATTGCAAAATTTGCCTGGTACTCCAGAGGGCTCGCGAGAGGGCCGTCAGGTTTTACCTGATGGTCCCTGAGTGGGCCTAGCCAGGTGACGTTGAGTTTGCTCGTGTCTATTGTGGACCAAATTAAGTTGTTTCACTCACTCACTCACTCACTCACTCACTCACTCACCCACCCACTCACTCACTCACTCACTCACTCACTCACTCACTCACTCACTCACTCACTCACTCACTCACTCACTCACTCACTCACTCACTCACTCACTCACTCACTCACTCACTCACTCACTCACTCACTCACTCACTCACTCACTCACTCACTGTAGCTGGCTGTGCCACAATATTTAGCGCTCCGTCTTTTGAGCTGTTGGGAATCGGCACATGCTCAGGAATGAATGTAGTCCAGATGATTGCGTTCGACTAAAATCAATGCACCTTTTTTTCTTTTTTTTTCTTTTCTTTTTTTTTCACGCAGGCTGATTTTAATATTCCTCCCATCGTTAAGTTTCCTTCACAGAGAACATGCAGTCGATTTTAGACCGACATTCGGAGAGTCTAAACTAGCACACTGAGCTCTCACTTTTTAAACACTGCCATCGCTAAGGCCTTTATTCATTGCTGTACAATATTGCGCAGCACTTTATGTAACTGGACAGTACTGTGCAATTACTGTATACAAAGCACGTAGTGTCTCCAGCGCCCGTTCTAGACTCACGACTACACCAGCAATGCACAGAAAAGCTGATCGAACACAGCAGTCAAGCATCAGGAGGGTTGTACATGCCCTCCAACCTGACAATCGTAGCTTCAAGAGGCTACAAGATGTAGTACAAAGGTATACGAGTGGTTTCTGCAATAAGTAAAAAGAAATGCTTCTTGCAGCATAGGCACTTTCCACATTTTCGCATTTTCGAAGCCACGGCTTTTCCGCATAGCAGGGTACAATAATATTCCCGCCAGCGAATATGCTTAATATTTTTTATTGCGCGATATAACTTACAGAAGTTGAGAACTAGGATCAAGGCGCATGTTTTGTACATTCCCGATTTTTTTCACCCTCATTAATAATACTAAAAATAGCAAATTACTACATTCATTCACGCTTCTTGAGGTGCTTCTTTGAAGTTTCGCCCAAGAATTCTCAAGAAGAGTCTGATTAATTGTTTCTGCTTTACTCCTATTGAATGCACCAATGATGAGAATACAGTTTAGCGTACCGCGGTGCATTTTGCGACTAGTACATTTTGAAATAAGGCGTTAAAGCATACCTAAAGCACCGAAAAGGAGCATATTTCTCGCGGAAAGGAAATAGGTGAAGCAGGGTGCGTGCGCGCGTATAGGTATGTCAGATATCTCTACTGTTAATGCGCAGATATAACCACCCTAATTGATACGTACTTACCACGGTGGTGGAGTCGTGGCCTAGCTCTTGCATACTTCCTACACCCTGCAGTACTACTTCTCAGCTCACTACGACATTACTGCATTACTTGCAGCAAAAGAAGCGAGTGACAGAGAGAAAGAGAGAGAGAGGATGCTGCATAGTGCGCTGCAACTGAGTATGCTCGTACTTTGATCCTTTTAGCACTCTCGCTCTTTCATAACATCTTGTTTTCAATCAAGCCCCTGACCGGCTTTCTCATCTTCCTTTGGCACGCCGCATCCGAACATTAGGCGAATGGTTCGCCGCGAAATTGTCGAGTGATTAGTACGACTGCCGGTAGACGCTCTCGGGACGGACCGGTTGGTAGCGAGTCGCATGCAGCTCGCGTGCCAGGTCTGTGTGTGCATCCCGAGAGAAATTCTTTCTTTCTGTCTTCGAGCGCGAACTGGGATGTCACGAATAGTAAGTAGTCGGAGCTCGGTTCGGGCGCAAGCGAGTGCGTAACGCGGTGATTGCGTCGGCCCCCAATGACACGCGGCGGCCGTTGACGCGTGCGGGACATGCGACCGTCGTGTGACCTGCGGCAGCATTAGCACAACCGGTCTATAGCGCGCCTCGGCGTGTCTCTCTCTCATGCGCGGTGTAGTTATACCTCCGTGTCCGTGTCGCGGTCGCTATCAGTATCGCCGTTTATCAAGCGCAATCGTACCGACGTCTATCCTCAGTCAGAATATCCGAGCGTCCAGTCCAGGGTTGGAAATAAAAAGAAACAGCAATGATACTGGTACAAGCCTTTACCCCTAAAGGTCTTTCTCTCGGGAATTGCAGCGATCGCTACGGCAAACTGAGTGACGCATGATTTCGAGTGACGTGAAACTTTTTTTTTTTTAAGGAGGGTGGTTGGGGGTGGGGGTGGACGGGGTTTGTGGGCGAAGTTTGAGTATGTCGAACATACCTAAACTGCGTTTCTTTCTTAGTAGTTCCAACATCTTATAGCCTATAGTCTTTCAGAGTAACGCGGGACAACAAACAATTTTAAGAATTGAGGCTCCGCCTATAGTAGCTATGTGAAATAATGGCTTAACAAGAATAATACGAGTTTCAATAGCATTAATACACATGTAACCCTCGAACTGGCACCTGTCATGCCAAGTGAAAATGCCGTTTGATAGAAAAATTTGACTGCAGGACAACTCTATACACGAGCTAAACGCACGTGACGTGTATTTTTTTTTTTTTCATACTTGAACACGATAACAGCTTGTACGTGCAGTTGTGTAGTTTTCTACTGGAGGAAATATAGGCTATCTTTCTTGGTAAAATTCGGTGCCAAAAACGAGCGACCGGAACTTTTTGGGGGGTCACAAGTGCACAGCCGTCAATTTCTGAATAGAAGAGCATGTGTGCCCAAAGATGGTGGGGGCAGGGGGGGTGGTAAATTTAAAACAAATCTCCTTGGTGTGTCCATGCACGCATGCGCAGTCTCTGCGCCTCTTTCGCCTGTTTTCGTGGTTCGTGATCGGCGGCCGCGGGCTTCCTCCACCGACACCACGGCAGGCAGTCTGGCTCAACGGAGTTACGCGAGGCGTGGGCCACCGAAAAAAAAACAACCGGTTCGTTAGACACACGTGACGCCGGTCGCGCCAGAGTTCTCTCGCATCTGAATGTTTAGATCCTAGTGATTGAAGGTTTAGGCAGCGGCTCTGTGTCACGACCGCCTGGGGTTGCCGAGTGTATTCGCCGCCGAAGTCCGCCGCGCGTCTCTCGTCGAGATGCGTCGGTTCGTTGTTTTGTCGGCTCGCCACGACTTCCCCTATAAGACCGACTCCGACAGTGCGTGGGATCTGCGCCGTTTCAAAGGCGAAGTGCTTACTCTCTCCCTATCTTCCTCTTTCTATTCCCCTTTCCCCCACCCCGAGTGTAGGGTAGCAAACCGGATGCTGTTCTGGTTGACCTCCCTGCCTTTCCTACCCTTGTTTTCTCTCTCTCTCTCTCTCTCTCAGAGCGAACGGTCGGAGGGAGTATATCTGTGGCCTCCGGGGTGCGCAATGTGCGCGGCCGTTGCCATCCCACTGTCACCACGCTGTCGACGTTCCGTTGTCGTCATGCCGTCTTGGTTACACTGCCGTCGTCGTTTCGCACCGTCGTAATATCAGCCGTCGTCGTTGCCATGCTGGCATGCTTTCTACCAAAACACCTAGGCGTTAATTTGTTCCACCATCATGACACATCGTTAGCAACTCCAGTGTACTATGGAAGTATTGCTAGTGGGTCCATTTGATTACGCCTGGCCGCGTGGGCTATTCGCTTACTTTAACACTCAACTTTGATCTTTCTTGCATTTTTATCGTTGTATGTATCCTACTTCACGTCCAACACCTAAAGAACCATGCCAGGACGTCGGTCAGGCGAAAGCCTCCAGCTTTTCATTAATGTCAGCATTTCTCCTTGTCTTTTCTTTTCTGATCTCTGTCTTTCTATATTGTAAAACGTTGTGCTGCAGATGCACAGAAAACGCACGCGACTACCAACAATACACTCTTTCCTTACAATAGTACGGGAAATTGTGTTAGTTCTCCGTAATTGTACATTTTAACGTTCAGAAAACAGGTTACGCGTTCTGTTGCGCAAGCCCGGCTCAGCTGCGGGAGGTATCTGGTTCAACTCCCGTCGACCAACACCCGCCGGCTCATAAGACGACTGCAAGCTGCCCCCCGCACAGCTGTCCTGGGGTGCGTTGCTTAAGAGAGCTTTTATGCACGTTCAATAGACAGTTAAGCACGAAGTCGAGCGAAGTATCTTACGGCGTTCAACTACTGAGTGTTGCGTGCGTGAGTGGGAGCATATTGCCCGAAAAATCATGACCCGCGCCTTTAGCCGCGTGAGACGGTCACATTTGTCGAGAATGAAAGGCTCGAAAACGTGGCACGTCCGTCTTGCGACTGAAAGGTAGCTCTCAACGACACTCGCAATCACCACAACGTTTTAGAACTTTTCAACAGTTGTTTTGCCAGATGGAAGAGCTTAGCCACCGTGCTCTCGATAAGGGGCGTGAAGTCATCCGTTAGTTGTCGCTACGTCAGTACAACCACGATGCTAAAAACCTCGCTGAAGAGACTGTGGAAGAAAATAATAATATAATTAAAGTAAAGAGAACGAGTTCTAGTTTGTTTAGTATAACGGAGACTTCAAGGGAAATTTAAGTGTTACCTGATTTGATTCATTGAGCTTTTCTTAGTACATTTCAAGTGAGAAGGTGCAGGTGCTAAAGACGAACAGCACGTGATGCTGGCTCCTCTACCTGCTGTGTATAATTGCATATCACATAGCACAGTTCACGCACATATCACAGTGGAGTGCCACAGAATTCGCTTTTTCGTTTTCTCTATTTTTCCGTTTAGGAAAACAGTGTATAAGAAAAAAAGCACGTTCATACATCGCCATTCTAAATATAAACATACCAAAAGGTAACTAATTGTTACAAGATTGCTGTTTCAGTGCATTACACACAAATACACATAAAATATAAATACTCACAGAATACAAAGAAAAAGAAAAGACTACCAATTCTTGCAGTGCAGGTGTGGCATTCCTCCTCTTTAGCACGTCTTTTACTTCGCTGTTAAAAACACCTTTCTTCATATGAAAAGTAATATCATTGCCTATTTTATTCATGGTGCATATCCAACAGCAAGCCCACCTACAGAAGCATTTTAAGTTTGATAAAAAGCAATAGCCTTTATAAATTCGTTTAGCCTAGGCCCCGAGGCAACATAAAATCTTTTTTTTTTTCACTTCATTTTTAATAAAGACGTTTCACGACTCAGTCCTTGATGTTATTAGCCCCCCTGCCATTGTTTCACCATGCAATACTGGTCTAGTGTATCTTGCAAAGGGTGAGTCTACAAAGCATACCCGTACGTCACGTAGGCGCGGTCCGCATACCGATGAGCATATTCGACCTTCGTTTACCTCCTTCGCCTGAGTCATTGCTACAACGTTGAGCGCATCTGTGTGAAGCGGCGTCAAGCTGAATAACCTGGAGACCGTTTTCAATAGCGCCAGGTTATTCCTGCGAAAAGTATCAATAGTCAATAGTCAAGGTCAATAGCGCCAGCACATAAAGAGGACGAAGAAAAGCACAGAACGCGCGGTATCCTTTGCTGTACTGCTGTGTTGGCGCTGTTGATCTGTCACCACGAGTTACCAACTAGCCCTAACCAACACCTTGCTTAATGTAAGGTTCAGTTTAATATTCATAAAAATATATTAGGTAACGTTCAGTTAGCGTGACAACGAAACAACCATTTCTGGTTGGTAAAGTCTGCCTCTAAAAGGTCGTGCAAGATTACGTATATCCAGGAGAAGGAAATTTTGGGAATAAGAAGGGAGGAAGACGAAGTGATTCTTTGATAGAACGCTTGTGCTTTTGTCTCCGCTTTTTCGCTTTGTTTCCCTGCATTTCTGGGAGCTGCCGCTCCCTCCTTGCGGTAATGGATGAAGAAATCTCCGCGGACTTTCCTGGTGTGCAGCCGTCAGGTCGGCTAGCGTCCAGGAAACGTGGAAGTGCGTCAAGCGATGCCGACAGCGAGGACACTGAGATATGTTCGGACAGCTACGACTCGTCGGACGATGACTTCCAGGTCGTGATGAGTAGATCAGCGAAAAGAAGACTACTGCAGGCATCTTCGTCGCCAAATGCTTCTACCGTGAAGAGTGCACCGCTGCGCTGGCCGCACACTGTGCTCTTTATGCCCGTGGACCCGGCGACCAATTTGCGGCTCCTCAACAGGCAGGTCCTCTCTTCCTTACTCGAGAGAATCGCACCAAATGAGATTAAAGACGTGCGAATAAACCCGCGGAAAAATGTCCTGGCAGTTGATGTGCTACATCGTAGTGCCCTACAACACCTACGAAATATAACTGATATCGACAACGTAAAGGTGCGATCAATGATCCCTACAGGCGGCGATGGTACTGCGGGCGTCATTTATGACGTCGACGTTGCCATTCCTAATGACGACTTGCCAACGCTGATAAAGCCAACGACAGAAGGCAATTCCATTACAAGAATTTCCAGATTGGGAAACACGCGCTGTGTGAAGATTATGTTTGAAGGAGACAGCCTTCCTTCCCACGTCAAAGTAGGACATGTCCGCCATCCAGTACGACCATTCGTACCGAAGCCCCTCCAGTGTTTCAAATGTTGCAAGATTGGCCACGTGAAGGGTGTCTGCGTGAACAGTGTAGTGTGCCCGCGGTGCTCTGAGTCCCATTCAGAAGACGCCTGCAGCACACATGTTCTAAAGTGCCCGAACTGCAGTGGTCCTCACAAGGCCTCATCAAAGGATTGCCCGCGGATGCGGAAGGAATTCACGATTCTAAAACGCATGGTGCGCGACAATTCGACGCATCGAGAGGCTGCTACCGCTGTTCGGCGACGTCGGCATCGACACCGAAAACGTTCAAGAAATTCCGCAACTGAAGATAGGTACACGCCAGCTACAGTCAGAAGGGCTGCCGCATCTCCGCACTGCGCCACCAAGACAGATACAAGGAAAGCGAATAAAGAGGAGAGCCTCGCCCGTCCTGAAGAATGGCCTGAGCTACCGAGGGCACACCTCCCTGCTAAGATACCTCAAAACGCACCGGCTTCAACGGCTTCTGCCACTGTTGAAGCGACGCTGGCTGATGATCTCCAGGTCATCAACATTCTGCGGTCGCTCATGAGTGCCATTCGCGGTATACTTACCAACATGAAGTCTTCGTCTGCGCAAAGCGCACTACAGGTGCTGGACACTTTGAGTCCAGTACTTGCAGCTCTTGGTTAAAATCATGGCTCTCCAGAAGCCGTCGTTTCGTGACGAAGTCCGAAACGCGTCGATATTTCAGTGGAACGCCAGAGGACTGAAGTCACGCATGTCGGACTTTCGACAGTTTGTGTTCACGAATAAGTTCCCAGTCATCGTCATCTGCGAGCCCCTATCAGATAACATCAGACTGTCCGGGTATGAATGTTTCATGTCCGCCACCCACGGAGAATGCAGCAAGATCATCGTATTCATGCGACGTGATCTTACGTATGTCCATTACCCAGTGTCGCCTGACCAAGAAAACCAATACGTCTGTCTGACAGTGAGGAAAGGCAAGCTCACTTTCACATTAATTGGAGCCTACATATCGCCCTCAAGTCGGTTGGACTGCGAGAGATTACGGCGAATCACCACAGCGACTCCGCAGCCTTTGGTGATTACTGGAGATTTTAATGCCCACCACCATCTCTGGGGAAGTTCTAAGATAAACTCGAGAGGCAGAAGATTAGTGTCATTTGCCTCCGAACAAGAACTATGCTTGTTAAATGATGGAAGCCCCACCTTTCTACGTGGAACTGCCTACTGTAGCTGCCTGGACCTGACCTTTGTTTCACGCTCCTTCACTAGAAAGGTCAGGTGGTTTCCGGATATTGAAACGCGGGGAAGTGACCACCTACCCACTTATCTTAGGGTTGAAGGGTTGACGGACTCCAGGTTAGCCGCCGTCACACAATGCATCGACTGGCCAATGTTCAAGTCAATTGTCGAAGACGGCTGTCGTGATGACTTGGCCACTAGCCTAGAGGACATCATAAAAGGTGCCCTAGAGGCTGCGAAACATTCACTTCCGAGAACGTCCACACGCACCGAATACGACATTGAGCTAGAGAAGCTTCGTGCAATTCGTCGTCGTGCAGAGCGAAGATACAGGCGCACGAAGTCTGTAAATGACTTGAGGTTGGCCAGAAGAACTCAAAAGAAAATTCAGCGTCGCATGGACAAACTTGCATCACAAAGATGGAAATCATTCTGCGAATCTTTGGATCCACGAAAACCATTGTCTCACATATGGAGAACTGTTCGTGGTCTCCGTGGAACCCCTCAGCAGCGCCACCCTTTTAAGTCTTTGGCCCTTCACCAACAATGCAGCGAGATTGACGTAGCGGAAGCTTTCTGCAGGAGGATTGCTGGCGAAACTAGTTGCGCTGGAACATCGACGCTCCGCCACTCACCGATTTCACGCGACTCCCGCATGGATAGTCCTTTCTCCATGGACGAGCTCGAAGCTGCACTGGCCTTATGCAAGCGTTCATCTTCACCAGGCCCCGACGGTATAACCTACCGTGCCCTGTGTAATCTGGGTGATGAGGCTCGAAAAGTGCTCCTGCTCCTATTCAACAGCTCCTGGCGGACAGGTACGGTTCCCCACGAATGGAAGACCAGTCGCATAATTCCACTGCTCAAGCCTGGCAAGTCGCCTGTAGACATTGCATCATACCGACCAATTGCGCTTGCCAGTTGCATAGGAAAACTAATGGAGAGGATGGTTCTAGCACGGCTAGAATGGTACCTCGAACATTACCAGGTATACCCAGATGCAGTGACCGGTTTCAGGCGGGGCCGTTCTTCCATAGACAACGTTATCGACTTGGTGACGTACGTCGAGCACCAGAAGTCCTGCAAAAGATTATCTGCTGCCCTGTTTCTGGATGTTAAAGGAGCGTACGATAACGTAACGCACGAAGCGATTTTGAACGCGTTAGAGGCAGTAGGACTTGGCGGCAAAGTATATATTTGGATACGTAGCTATCTACATACGAGATCCTTTTTCGTACTTACCGAGGATGGCCCGACCTCCCAGCATTACAGTAACCGTGGGGTGCCTCAGGGCGGAGTACTCAGCCCAACGCTCTTCAGTCTAACACTCATTGGACTCACCGACATCCTGCCAGGCATTGTTAGGCTCTCCATCTATGCCGACGACATTTGCATTTGGACGTCGGCTGTGACGCGACTACAGCTTCGCGCGCGGCTTCAAAAGTCAGCTACTTTGACATCATCCTACCTTCGAGAACAAGGACTTCATATATCATACGAGAAGTGCGCAGCGGTGGCATTTACCAGGAAATCAATGTCGCCATACGTGATATCCGTCGACAGACACATGATCTCGTACAGCACGAGTCACAGATTTTTAGGGGTGGTCCTTGACAAAAATCTCTCCTGGACCCCTCATGTGAATTATGTGAAAAAAGCGCCTGACAGGAATTTGCCATATGTTTAAGTTCCTTGCAGGAAAGACCTGGGGAGTGCCAATACACTCTATGCTGCAACTGTACAGGGTCCTCTTTATTGGATTCCTGCGATACAGCCTACCTGTCATGTCCAACACCTGCAGAACTAACCTGAACATAATCCAAAGCATCCAAGCCCAAGCACTCAGGATATGTCTCGGTCTACCGCGGAGTGCGTCAACGACTGAAGTTATTGCAGTGGCTCAAGATTTCACTATTAGAACGCACATTAGCATTGAAACAATGCGTGTGCACCTAAGACACTTCGCCCGGAACCCTACCCACCACCTAGCAAGTCTCCCAGTAGATAGGCCCCACACGACATTCAGTGCGACTGTCTTCGCGCACCGTGACTCTTTCAGGTCAAGTTACACACCTGCGGCAAGGCCTTCTATTCCTCCATGGTGTATGCGCCGTACTCAAGTGAACCTTACAGTCCCAGGACTTCAGAAAAAGTCGGACTTGCCATCATCAGCGCTCAAGCAACTAACTTTATTTCTCTTGTACGAGAAATACAGCGACTGCACACACGTCTACACTGATGGATCAACTACATCAACCAGTTCCGGCGGCGCTGTAGTTATACCAGCAATGAGAATAACCAAGCGGTTCAACACTTCCCATGTCACTACGTCTACAGCTGCAGAGCTCGCGGCTCTCCGCGACGCGCTTGAAGTGATAAATACTGAAAGTCCTAGAAAATGGGCAGTCTTCTGCGATTCCAGGCCGGCCTTGCAATGTGTGCATTCATTTCTCCGACATGGAACTCACGATCAGCTCACGTGCGAAATCGCGGAACTTGTCCATCACTTAGGAGAAAAAGGCCATGATATCTCTTTTCAGTGGATACCAGGTCATTGCGGTATCATTGGTAATGAAGACGCCGATAAAGCAGCTCGGACGTCAAACCAAGAAGACCGCTGCGTCCCCATTCCGCTCTCAAGGACCGACGCCGCGAGACAACTTGGCATTCTGGCACGCACGATCTCCTTAGCAGAGTGGAATAATGTACATACAAGACGCACAAGACTGCACCGACTAAACCCATCACTTCAACTCAGACCTCCAGCCGGTGTGCACCGGCGTGAAGCGTCTCTTCTGTGTCGGTTATGGCTTGGAGTGGCCTTCACGAATGCCTACTCAGCACTAATTGGAATGGCTGATAGTCCTGCATGTGATGTTTGCGCATGCGAGGAGAACATTGACCACATATTGTGCCATTGTCCTCAATTTCAAGCCCAAAGACAGTATTTGTCCGACACATTGAGGAAACTAGACGATCGTCCTCTGAGTGAACAGACAATATTAGAGCACCGTCCCGACCGATCATCGGCTCAGCAGGCAGTGAAGGCACTTTTGTGTTTTCTCAGAACTTCTGGTTTGCTCGAGCGACTTTAACTGAAATGCTGTCCGTACGCGTACCTACACCTTCTCTCTCCCTTCTTTCTCTTCCCCTTCTCCCTTCCCCCAGTGTAGGGTAGCCAACCAGACTATTGACTGGTTAACATCCCTGCCTTCCTGTATTCTTCTCTCTCTCTCTTGGGAATAAGAAAAATAAGAGCACACAGTGCAAGTGCCCAAAGTACTGATATGCAACTTACCGTCATCCTCGAGGAACAGAAATACGGTGTATGATAAGGACATTTTACTAGTACTAAGCTATCGGTCTGAAACGTGACTTGTAAAAAAAAAAACTGTAGAAGAAACAATGGCCAGCACAACGAGGTATAGAACGGAATAGGATAAATGTGACATGGCAGTGTGGATTAGATAGAAAATGGATGTGTCGATATTTTATTTAACCTTAGTCAGACTTTAGTCAAGGCCTTAGTCAGGAAGTTGACGTCCTCCTTTTGCATTACCTGGCGGGCAAACCTTGTATTTGTTTTGCCAAAATAAAGGACATGCATTTGCACTATCGTTCTTGCTTGAGATAAAGAGGCAGACTATATCATGAGTTGGCAGACAACCCGTGATTTGTTAAAGCAGCAGAAGGATTATCTAATAAATGGAAATAAATGGAACACGCTCGAGCATGGCAGGAGATTATGTAGTATAATGAGATTAGAGATAGACAGAGATGAAATAAGAAAGGCATGAAGGTAATTACCCAGAACAGAAAATTGGAATTCATATACTTCAGTGGAGGACGGTTAGGTATAAATATAAAACGCAATTAGAGAGAGAGAGATTAACTCTTTCTTTACTGCCCAGCGACGTGCTCAAATTTGGTGCTTTCGCATATTGCTGATTTGCTTCAAGGTTCGTTTGTCGCAACGTACATCGCGATATATGTATAAAAGTATCACTCAGTCATTATCCCTAATGGAAGTAAAGCAGAGAAAATTGATCATTCACTTTTATGCTCTGAACTGATGCTGCAGCATTCGCACGCTGTTTACAGTTTGTCCAATAATGAATAGGGTTTGCACAGTCTGTGTTAAAAAGAGATAAGAGGCGCTAGGGCCACGCTTCTGGGGAAGATCGATCTGAAATCAACTGCGTGCTCCCTGGTACGTAAAAAACAAGAATTTCTCATAGCATGCTGCAAATTCGCCGTCGAAACTATATTAGATAAAAGCACCGCGATGAAAGAAATTATGTTGCACTCGATCTTAGTTGAACGCAATATTATTTTCAAAAAATGCACTGTACGCGCCTATGGTTCGAGGTATCGTTAAAGTATCGTGGATGTCGGAGAGCGGAAAATTAGACAACCCGACAGAATCTCTATTCTTCGCTGCTTCCGTCACTTAAAAATTACGTGGCCACGTCGACAAAATCGTACACTTGCGTCGTTTTATTTGGGAAGTGTATGGAGCACTGGATGCCAGTTTAGACGATGCACCGCCATCAAAGCCGTATTTGTTCGAGACACCCCAACGTATGGAACACTGACGAATTTGACTAAAACTAAAGGTGCAGCCTTCATTTCACTTATTGCATGGCGTTTCTCATCGAAGAGTTTCGACGGAAATATTTAATCACGTGCCGAAAGGCTGCCGAATAAATCGATCAGTATTCTATGACGCGGTGAAGAGAGTTGATAAATTTGAAGACAGGGCACGAAGTTGCGTATATCGCAAGAGGAGCATTTATTTACAAGTCGGCATTCATTCGGCGTTGAACACATGTACTTGGCTAATGATTATGCATTCTCACGTACGCACGCGGTGGTAATGTTTTCCCCCACTTTTATTGCGATAGCAATTATACAGACTCTCGCGGCGCGTTCGCGCCTTCGCCGTTGGCGTTGTCGTGCTGTCACACTACCGACTCGCATGCTAGGCCCACGCTGTGCATTTGGCTGCAAAAGCGACGAAGCCAAGTGCATGGGCACATTCTGACGCTGCTGCGCTAAGTCTGCTCTGCCGGAGCCGGGGCAGCGTTCTGGCTTCCGCTGTTTGCGTGAGTGTTGTGCGCAGAGTGATTAGCGCGTAGAGCTGGGCAAGTTCGCAGCGCTCGTGTCGTTCCCCCTTCTTGCTTGTCTTTGTCCAGTTTTTTTTTTCTTTCTACAGCGAAGCTGTCTATGACTAGGATCCGGGATCTTATGGTGTCCACGCGGAAGAATTCTCCTCTAAAAAGTCAGAGTGAAAGAACAATCAACAAAAGCAAACGCATATCGCCGCTCGAGTCGGAGCTCGGTTTAACGGCCACCTGTGACTAAAACGGCGCCTGACGGAGCGGCGTCTCTGTGAATGTATAACGTAGTGCGTGGCGTTGTGTGCGCCTGATAAGGCGGCCAAGGGGAATGCTTTGGTACCATTTCGATCCGCCATTGCTACGGGAAGGCCACACGTGATCCTCGCGCCTGAAGAGCAGCGTATCCACGAGGAGCGACAGTGAGAGCAGCGGCGGGAGTGAGGCCGCCGACGCGGTGCCAACACGGCGGCCCGAGAAGAAGAGCGTGCCCGCGATGCGATACGTAAACGAGGAGCAAGAGCCGACGACGCATACCGCGACGCCGAGAATGGCCGCAAAGATACGTCGACGCCCCGAGGGCCCGATGCCGGGATTAGACGGCGCCTACGCAAGGTTCGAAAGAGACTTTGTCGATCGCAACATCGGACCAAGCTGCCGAGTATGTGGTTGCCAATGGTTCGATAACGACCTCTGGGAAATCAACGGCATACGGTCGGAAGAACGACGGCATAAAGCGGTATACGTGCTGACGCTGTGCTTTCCCGGCGAGAACGTTGGGGGAGTTTCGAATCTGCGGCAGGTGTAAGAAGGCAGTGATAAAGGGTGATAAAGGGCGCCTCGGTTCAGTACAGCGCGTGTACAGAAGCCTCTGCTAAAGGGTGTGTTTCCAGGTTTCTCGATGACAAACGGTTTCGTGTACGGGCATGTACCGGCGCATTTTCCGAAGCTCAATGTTGATCGTATCAGCTTCGCTCGTCATCCACCTTCACAGAGTGGAATGGCCCATGAATTTCTTGCGCTGTGAATCACACGCTAGCGTTCTTGCTGAGCAGTTATGTGCAAACCACACCAAGATGCGCACATTCGCCCTAGCAGGACGGACAGTAAACGTCAAGATAAATCTATCTTATCCTTTCTCTGGGCGCTGACTAACCGCGGTGGTTTTCCTCCGGTCTGATCTCATGCACCCTTGAGATGAGACACCTGCAAAACCGTCAACATTGCTCGTCGTTAGCCCATCTTTCGGAGATGCCTTTAGCGCAACGTTAAATCTTCGCTATGGTGGCCATATGCATAGTTTCCTACGCCAGAGTACACTCTGGCGCTGCAATCGTTCAACCGCCGTGGGAATGGTGGGACGTACATGAATTTCTCGGAACTTCATGCTTCTGGATTCAGACGTTCTTGTGGATTTGCTTATCACGCTTTATATGCCTTCACTGTCGTAAATTTCAGAGCGATCTGTACTTTTCGACGTGCTGAAGACGCTGCGAACACGCGCTATCGCTACTAGTTGCAACGGTTCAGCTTGTAGAGGTGGCCAAATTGAAACGCGCCAAGCATCTCAAGCCATTGGCTTGCCCGCGGTAAGTTTATAAGGGCGTTTTATGTCGCTTGTAGGTAAATGCCTACGTGGCGTAAAATATCGAGCCTCTGCGCTAGAGGTCCTGTACTCGAATCCTGCCATCGGACAATTTTTTATAATGTTTATTTAATCACTTATCACGCCGTACATTGTTGAAAATGGCGAGTTTCCAAAGTCACGAAGCCGCTTGAAGCCAGAAGGACGAGGTTTAGGCAAACACATGTACTTACCATAATTCACATGCGGGCTGACCGCCCACATTGCAGTTCCCGTAGAAACTAGCGCCAGAGCACCCTCAAGTAAATATTGTACGAAGCCCTATGGCTACATGGGCAGGTCATGAATGGGCAAGTGTGTCGACTGGCGTAGTTCGCTGCTTCTCCACCTCATGACTACAGGAGTGGCGCTGCGGTCAGAAGCCTGTCGCAAAAAGCGTGTCGTCTGCTACCGAGTCTTCTGTCATTGCGCGCCTATTACATTAAAATAATTGTCCTTCACAGCAGAACCTGAAGGAAAAGGCATAACTTATGTTGAGAGGGTGCATAAAAGGGCGATGCTTTTTGCTACAATTACTCATTTTCAAAGGCGGTCATTTATATCGTCTGTTAGCACGTGGGCGGCACGATGCGCTGCGCTCGCAGTCACACCGCGTTCCTGTAGTTTGCTTAGAAGTTTAAAGAGAGAAGCGAATGCTGTGGGCATTATTCGTGAATACCAGGTCTTTCAGGCTTCGAGACAGAGTGGAAGTGCTCCCGCACAGAAGAAAGCTCGTCGGGAGGGCACCGCTTACCCTGCGTCGAATCGCAAGTTCGGCGACAAACATGCAAGTCGCGGGCTAAAACGTCACTAATTTTGACGCCACGAGGCCCAGAGCCTTCCGAGGAACGTGAGCTAGTGCATCGCCTTGCTGAGAAAATGTTCCAAGTCCGGCTCAGTGGAGCCCTGGACTAGGGGCCCATCCATGGCTGAAGAGGACCCAAGCTTTTGATTCTTTTAAGGCTAAAGCCTTAAAAGAGTCAATAAAGTTTTCCATTCCATTTCATTCCATTCCAACCCCGTTAGCCGTGCGCGAGCGCCACTTCGCGAAGAGAATTTTATTAAGCGTGCTGTGCAGATTCCGAGGGTGCGACCGCGGTTAATGAGTGGCACTGTTCTTTGAATAAAACTGCAACTTCGGCGAGCAAAACAGCGCGCAAGAACGAGGACTGATAGAACAAGTTACACGCACAGGCCACACGAGCTTTTCCGTAGACTGTTCCTTCGATTCCAGCCGACGGGGCAGGTGAAGGAAACTCTCGCAGAAGAAAGAACAAGCAAGGCTTCGACGGGATGCCGGTTGCTAAAATAATCCTGAAGGGACAGTGAGCCATGCCCTCACACGCACTTCAAGCAAATAATAATAATAATAATAATAATAATAATAATAATAATAATAATAATAATAATAATAATAATAATAATAATAATAATAATAATAATAATAATAATAATAATAATAATTATTATTATTATTATTATTATTATTATTATTATTATTATTATTATTATTATTATTATTATTATTTTTATTATTATTATTATTAACATTCTTATTAAATTATCAAATCTTGTTAAGTAAACTGCATTTTGGGGGATTTCGTGGGCCTTTTTACAAAGTTCTCGAAAATTACTTGAGCAACAGATTTCAGGTGGTCTCTACCGATGATAAGGACATATTTAGTTCTAAGCTGTCGGTAAAAGCTGGAGTTCCTTAAGGGTCCATTTTGTCGCCATTGTTGTTTGATATCTTTGTTAACGACTTCCCTTTGGCAATTTCGAAATGTTCAGTATTTAACTATGCTGACGACACTGTATTATTAGCGAAACACCTTTCTTATAAAACGTCCACTGAAATGTTGCAAAATGACGTGTACAAGGCAATGCTTTGGTTCTCTAATAATGGAAATGGTGTAAATGCCCAAAAAACAAAACTTGTTTGTTTTCGCTCCCCACTTAAGACTACTGATATTAACATCCCTCTCTACTTTCAAACAATGCAGACTGTGTTCATTGTAAATGTGAACCTATTCCATACGTGGATTGTGTGAAATATTTCTGAATCTATTTCGATAGAAATTTATCGTGGCAACATCACTTATCACTTATTTGTTCTAAACTGAGGTCAGTATCCTGGCTGTTATTTAATATCAAAATTATTGCACCCTTGTCTGTAAAAAATATTATAGCACAGGCACTAGGTTACAGCGTGTTGAGGTATGGCATTACAGTCTTTGGCTTTTTCTCAGATCGTTGGGGATGCAGGGTTGACCGGATTATAAAAAACATTCTTAAAAATGTTGCGTACAATTCCCCAATTGTAACATCTGCAAGCATCTTCCGTGAACTTGGGCTACCAAACTTCCGTTCATTACTTATAGAAACAGTTGTCGTTAAGCATTTCTGGAATTCCGCTTTCAAAGAAAAACGTGCCGCCCCAAGGGAGCTTAGAAAACATGTCCGTTATGTAGTTCCGCGTTCAGCCACAAGGTATGGCGCGGCCAGACATTGTGCTTATGTGCCTGACATATTTAACAAATTACCAGAAGAAATCTTTAACGCGACATCAAAAAGCACGCTCAAACACTTCTTAAAGCAGCTACAGTAAAATTACCCTCTTGTACATTTTTTTTTTCATCGCAATTGTTACCTCTTCAACTTTTGTTATATGTAGATAACCAAATGTTAACTTGTTCTTTTTAATTTTTTGCCTTTCATTCTTTTTAAATTTTTTTATTCATCTTTCATCAATTTATGTATATTTTTTGCTTTGTCTATTACATTCATAGGCACGGTCCTACAAGTCAAGTGAGGCTTAGACCGGCCTGCTTGTGTTATTTTGTATATTTTGTGTCAATAAACATTATTATTATTATTATTATTATTATTATTATTATTATTATTATTATTATTATTATTATTATTATTATTATTATTATTATTATTATTATTATTATTATTATTATTTATTTATTTATTTATTTATTTATTTATTTATTTATTTATTTCGAACACATATCATTCGTATGAAGATGACGCGTCCAAAACAAGTTAAGAATCTGAGTACATTTGTACACACGTGAGGAAGTAAACCTGTTGAAAGACGGCTGACAAAATGATTGTGTGGGAGAAGTTTGAAGACGTTTTGGCAAGTACGACAAAGAAAGTACCAACAGCCACATAGCAGAATAAACTTCAGCTTCGAGTACAGCGGCCGCAGTTCACAAGGAAACGACTGCCGCGTGCACTGCAGCTGGCAGGTTTCGCTTCCCTTTTCCACCTCAAGCCTTCTGGACTGGTCGCTTGTGAGCAGCACAAACTTAAACTTACGAACAGCATCATCTAGCTAATACATTTGCCCGCCTGCACTTCCCATGGTGGCGAGCAAGAAATTGGCCCCTGAGCGCGTTTCAGAAAAGAAATACCTGCTTACGCTACGCTACAGGTATTGAGAGCGATGCTATGTCATTTTAGTATGAGGCTATAGTTTGCTCTGAAAGCTTAATTGGCGTTGCTGGTTTACGCGTGTGGCCTAAGAATTACTCTATCGCATTCAAATATAGGTATACGACCATCAATTAAGAGTAGAAACTATTATTTTGACTGCTACAAGATGCTACAGATGTACAGATACTGCTACAGATGTAAAAAAAAATTATTTTTGAGAGAAAAAAGTTAATTTTTATTGGCAAAAGAGGTTGTTGGTTTATATTGCAAACGTTTTACAGCTTGACACAAATTAGTATATATCTCGTTTATAAAAGCACCTATACGGGCAAATAAATGAAGCCAGGGAGTTTAGTAGTGAGAATATCAATATTTAGGTTATTGTATTTTACGTTACTTTAAACCAAGTCATTTTCATTACGCATTTCGTGGTAGAAGACCACCCCCTGCGCGAATTACGTTCGCCTGTAACACCTACATGCTTATTCGTAAAACAAATTTCAACTCTAGCTCTCCATTTAGAACTGGCGAAAGGATATTTCGTTCGTTCAGAATTTGTGCTGCTTTTCGTAGACTCAATTTTAACGTGTTCACTGTGCAAGACAGCGTTAAGAGCTGCATATTCTTGCCTCCCGAACCGGGAACGAACAGCTGACAGACAGGGCAAGCACGTTACCTCCACAAGTTACGCGGCTTCGCTGCATTCAGAAATCTGTAACTGTCCACCGTGCCACCGCGAAGAGTGTTTCCAGAATGAATGTAGCGATAAGTACGCCGAATTCCCACTGTAATACGGCCGCAGCAACACACGATGCTTATGACAGGCCTCTGACCGCAGCGCCACGTTTTTCGCCATGAAGCGGAGAAGCGCTGAACTACGCTTCACAACCCGCAGACTGCACACCTACCCATCTAGCCAGCGTAACCTTAATTGCCATGTCTTTCAATGCTTCTCTTTCGGTTGAAGCTGCTTTTCTTTACACTGTTGTTTTCTCTCCTGCTTCTCGGGTAGGCGCCACTCTCCGAGCGTATATGTTTCAATCCCCTGGCTATCCTTGCCTCGTTATCTCACTTTCTCCTTTTCCTTGCCCAATTGATGGCTTAGTTACTACGGCTGCGGCTGAGAACAAGGTTCAGTTTAGAATATGAAAGCGCTCGAGTGCTGTAGGAGGACTTAAGGAACACCACATGATTAAAATTGTAGCCCTCTACCATGGGGCCTAGAAACGTTAAGTCCCATCACTATCATATGCCATTTGCCTAAATAATGGTACTGGTAAACCTAGCACGATAATTAGCCCATGGATGCATATCACACTTGCTGTGTACTTGCCCAGCTACTACAACTATCAGATGTCATCGTGCCCGCCCAAGACAAAGTCGGCGTGCAAGACGAACACGGCCTACGGGCACGACAGAACGGCATCTCGTATCACACACTCCTCGCTTACATCTGGGAGACCGCTTTGGGCTCCCTGCTGTGGCAAATGAGCATGGCGATACACTCACCTCGTCCCCTCGCAGGCCTTGAGGCCATCTGCTCATTAACGACGTGTTTACTGCTACTACAGAAGCCCACATGAAGCGGACGACAATCGAGGCAATGAACTTACGAGAGATAATCATGCCACATGAAGGTTCGTGCTTGATATTTTAATCGATTTGCTGCAATAAATATCATTCACCCTGATCTATGTGCTCTAAGAAATCTGACAGGCGATCACGCTCCGAGACATTACTTTACCGAAAGCTGAGAAGCCTCTTCGTATTAACTACCACAAGGTGTGCAACGACATAAGGTCAAACGACAACACAAGGCGCTAGTTCCTCGTGAGATTCTAAACCGTCTTCCATGCCTTCCTACCGGATGTGTTTCTTCACGCTATAGCAAAGTACAAGGTACTGTCACGAGCAGCTTTTTTTTTTTTACTTTGGCGGGGAAGCCTCTTATACGTCTCCACTATCCGTTCAATAATACATCGTTAGCATTAGCATTCATGGAGTGAAAACTTTTCGTGCTCACGATAAACGACCAGGACATATATTCATTTCGACAGGCAGGTTCTGCGACCTTCGTGTATAGCGCGAAGTGTCTCTGGTTTAGATTTTTGTTTTTCTTTTTACTTGCCTGTAGAGGTGCGATGCGTCTCTCAAAACCCAGCGCTACGGGGCTTGCCTGTAGCACAGCTGACCTAAGTTACCGTATATTTATTTTCGTCGAGGTAGTCGGCAACGCATAACAAAAAAAAAAAAAGAAAGACGGAGGCACACGAAAGACGAGAGTCGTCTGCTACAGTGGGCGCGACTGCAGAGAGTGTGAACGCCCAGCTCAGCGCGTCTCGAGAAAAAACGACCTGTTTGCTCGAGGCCTCGCAACTGTTTTCCTCGCTGCCCGCAGCTCTTGCCATCCCTGGCTCCAGCCGTGTACGAGCAGCTGCTTGCGCGGCGTCTATCTGTAAATCGTCACGTCGCGCGAGCCGCGTGTACACACACGCAGCCTCGCCCGCCGGCCTGGTGGTCCCCGCAAGACTCGCCGTCGGAGAAATAAACGGCCGCCTCGTTGGGCAATGCGTTTTCTCGAGGCGATCGTATTGAACGCCCCGCTTGCGGACAAATTCTCCCCGTCGCGTCCAGCGAGTGCAATCTTCGCCGGCTTGTCGCTTGTCCGCGGCACAGCGCGTTTCCGAGCGGGGGAACGTCTCTCTTTTCACGTCATGGCCACGCGAGAGCTCTGAACTCTGAAAATCGCGGATACCTTTCGCGGTGCCAAGGCATGGGAGGAGGGGGGGAGGGCACACACGCTGAGGCGGCGCGTTACGCAAGTTCGGACACATGACGTCTTTTTGCGCACGTGTGGCCCTTGGGGCTTTCCGCGACGATCGCGGCACAGTTGAGAAATTCGCGCCATAAAAAAATAAAAAGGACATCGTCCGAATCTAAGGGCCCACCCCGTAGCACATTTTAACAACCGGGCTAGAGGAGCACTTGTCGGTTTATCTTCGCGGAGCGCGCACAATGACTCTCCTTCTTTCCTTGTTTTCTTTCTCCCCTATTTCTCTAGCTCAGCTGTTTTCGCCTGATTTCTACGCATATCTCGGTGGAGCCGGCGTGGGTTTTGGCACGGATGCAAGTTGATGTGCCCGCGCCTCTGCTGGGGATGGCGACTTCAGTTGGGGCGGCGACTAGGAAGCGGACTGGCCTCCAGAGCGACCGACCGCGATGATACCAGTGTCTACTCGCTCAGCAGTGTGGACTTCTCCGATGACGACTTTCAGCTCGTGAGGGGCCGAAACGTGAAACGAAGGAACACCAGGGCTTACCTGTCTTCAAGCACGTCGACCGTAGGACGAACTCGGTATACTGCAGTCAGTACGATTATAGTTGTACCAGAACTCGCTACCGAAAACCTGAGGCGGCTCAACAGACAGTCTGTCTCGGTGCTCTTTTAAGCGGTGACGCCAACTCTAGTCACGGACGTCAGAGTGAACAAACGAAAAAATGTCTTGGCTATTGACGTTGTACATGAGACTTCACTTTGCGCAAACTTATGGAACTTGACAGCATGAAAGTCCGCTCGTATATTCCTGTGGACAGTAAAACTATTACTGGTATCATCTACGACGTGCACGTCTCCATCTCTAGCGCTGACTTGCCTATTATAGTGAAGCCAGCCTTTGATGGCTTCGCCATAACTCATGTGTCTCGACTCGGCACATCCCTCTGTGTGAAAGTAATATTGAAGGGCGAATCGCTTCCTAGACACCCCGTGCGATCTTTCATCCAAAGGCCACTCCAATGCTGCAATTGCATGAGGCTGGCACGCGTGATCGCTGTGTGCGAGAACACGAGAGTTTATTCGCGCTGTGCAGAGCCCCACGCTGCAGACTCCTGTGCAACCACGGTTCTCATTTGCCCCAATTGCTCTAGGTCCCATGATGCTGCCTCAAGACACTGCCCCAAAATGAAGAAGGTAAGGGCGATCTTGAAGCAGATGGCGAGAGACCGTTCGTATCGACGCGAAGCTGTAGCAGCCGTTAGAAAGCGGTGCTTTGGACACCGGCGGACTTCAAATAAAGCAGATGCCTCTGTGAAGAGCGTGCCATATTCGACAACTCCTTCTCCTCCTCTGCACTCTAGGCCTGACAGAGTCGAGTCTAAATCTAACAACAAGCTCGCGCCGGAGAACACCAATACTGAAGCTTTAGCTCAGTATCCGTCTTTAGCTCAGCGCCCACGTGAGAAGCAGCGCGACCTTATTATGGTCCTGAGCCTCCACGCAATGTGGAAAACTAGACTGCAATTCCAAAACGGAGACATTATTGCTCGACCGACTCGGGAAAATTTCATTGAGAGTGTTGTGTGTGTGAGAGACGGTTTCAAAGCGCTGCCTGATCCACCGCAATGGATCTCTGTATTTGATGAATTAGCGATGTTGAAAAGATTTTAGTACCGTGTTGACCGAAGTGTGGCTCACATGTTTTATCCTTTGTAAACCATGATTCAGAACGTCGAAGTCGGCAATAAAGAAAAAAAAAAAAAAAAAAAAAAAAAAAAAAGTGAGAAGCAGCGCGAGATCTTTCGCCGTCGTCCGAACACTCTAGATAGGCGCCCTTTCTACGTGAAGAAAAGTGCTCGGACCGTGGCCGCGCCCAGAAAAGCACAGCTTAGCTTTCAAAGCTCTGCAGGATTTTCTCGTAGATGGTGAACTGTTAAATTCCTTGTGAGCAATAGTTAACACACATTCTATAGTGCCGCTCTTAGGCGCCCGTTCCTGGGTTGAGCGTCGGCGTCCGTCGGCGTAACCGCGCGAACACGCTCGTGCCGCTGCTCGCGCCTTCGTCGTCGTCTTCCACAGATGGCTCCGTTGCCGTATGGTAGTTGCCGCCGCTCATGCCAGCGTTCCCATAATGCCTCGCCCTCTGCGAAGGCGCTGACGGCACTGGACCATTGCCAGTCGGTGCAGTGATTTAGGTCGCAAATTCTTTGCCTCAATATATTGCGACATAAATATTTAAGTGCATAAATGCACTCAAATTTCGCATTAGGGAGTATCGTAGTAGTCAGAAACGTCTTTTTTTATTTTACTCTATCTTTGCTGGATTTTCCACACCTAACGGTTAATGAAGAGGAAAGGAGTGAAGGAACAAGATGCCCGGTTCAGTAAACGAACTGTTTAACAGGTATGACAAGTAAGTTTGGGGCGCTGGTTACGGTTTATTGCTCAGAATAACGAGGAGTAGGAATGAATGAAGCTATGCGTAGAAGTAAGCATCTTACACAGGGACTCTGCCTTGCTTAAACGCCTTGCCCATGCGTTTAAGAATAGCTGACCAAATGAGCAGAACATAAACGAGGAATAATAGGACAAAGGACATAGCGACGTAATGAAATGGCGTGGCGACGAAATCGAGACGAATTATTGCATTCACGGACACGGTTGTGACCACAGTACTCTTTCACGTAGAGTAGTATATCGGGTGCGCGAGTGTTCGAAACTTTCGAATAAAGAATAACTCGCCGTCGCGTCAGATTAACTTGCGACGCCTGGTATCTTGTGTCCGGGGTGATGTTTACGCTGCACAGCAGCACAGGCCTCGCGTGCTTGCTGTCGTTGTCATCGCTTTGCTCTTCGAGGGAAATTGTAAAAAATAAAGGACTGTGCACAGTTATGGACTTGTATTTCTGAATGTGCAACGAACCTTCCACTGCTTCTTAGAATGCAGCTTTCGCTTTCGAGTTATGACCAATATTCTTCTTAAAATGAAATCAAACATTCTTATTTTTTGCATGAAATGGAAAATTGTCATCCACCCGAATATAGCAGGAAGCTATCAAACGAAATCCATACGGGTTTTCAAGAAAGACAGCTTCGCAGTTAAGGCTAAAATTCGTCCTGGTTCGGAGATCGGAGCACGACAGATTTTCTAAGAAACCAATACGGGGTTTCCTTTGTAGCTTCGGGCTACATTCGGGAATATGACAATCTTCCCTTTCATTACACTTCCTCCTTGCGAGTATCCGCAGAAGCGACTGGCTTTATTTTTTCCAGATAGAAACTCACCACCGCCAGCCAGCGTTATCAAACTTAAAGTGACACTGCAATGCTCTCAGTATATCTTACACGTCAGTCGCGACAAACATCATCGTGGACGAACAGGCGCACCACTTGCTTGCCGCCTCGCCTGCTCTGTTATCTTCAGAGAAAGTGCCACAGGTTGCAGATTGATACCTCGAGCACTGGCACCAGCGGTGTGTTGGCTCATTAGAGCGGCTCTCACGCCTAGTGGCTTTCGATGCAAGGTAACTTGAAGTTTGACACAGTACAGGTACTCAAATACTTCGGTGGTTAACGAAAAAATTGGCTCAAGCAAAAATCGCTGACTACCAATTGAATTTTACTCCTTTTGTAGCCATCTTTCGGCACTTCGGTGCTTGTTTACAAAAACTTTACGTACAATACGTACAAAAAAAAAACAACAATCGACTTATGTACATGACTTCGTACGCAGTACAAACTATTCAACAGGCACCATATAGGTAACGATATTATTATGTACAGGAAATGCGATAAAATCGAGGAAAGTATCAAAGGCTCTAAAAAGTTTAAAGGAAAATTTGAAGGTTTCTTTTTTTTTTTCGCAGTATATACCTTGCTCGATAAAAGTCGATGTGTCTCAAGCTTTAGGGGTAAACTCGAACGTATCTGCAATACTTACCGAAGGTAATGTCATCAGTATTCACTCCAAGATAATATTTTCGCCAGAAGCGGCAGGTTGTTATTTGATAATTATATTAGTTTAGACTACATTAGAACAAAAGTAGATGCGTTGAGTGGAAACTCAAGCGTCTGCGCAAACAGTGGCTTTGCCTCAGCTGGTAGAATGCTGCGTGTTGCTGGTACTGAAAAATTTTGAAAAGATTCTTGAATAGATTGGTATGCAGCCAACAAAAATGAGAGGACTATACAAACGATTTGTTGGTTTAAGTGAAATGCAATGTCAAAGGCAAATAAGTAAAGGGAAATAAAAGTGGACGAGAAAACTACTTCCACTGCGCAGGAACCGAACCCACACCCTTCGCATTGCGCGTTCAAATTCTCTACCCCTTGAGCTTCGACTGCGGCTGTTCTCACATCCTAACTCATGGAAATTTATTACCGCGAGCAAGATCCGACCTTGGGAGTGTCACACAGCGCCACTCTTGCTCATGGCGGCGGAAATGGCTCATATTTTGGTCTAACACCTTACGTCGCGGGAAATCGAAGAGAAACATGCAGCAGCACTGGTAACCCCAGAAAATCAACCAACAGCTGCCCCCATGTCCTCCTCTTGGACTATCCCGACCCGAGACGACAATATTTTGCCGACAGCGGCTTTGCGTCGCATTTACGAAGTCGTTTGCTTTCCGCATCGGATGGGAGGATATAGTGCTGCGTGTTACCACTGCGGTGACGAGGAAACTGTCGGACACGTTCCTTGTCATTGTGCCCGATACAGCGCCGACAGGCAGTCACTCGCGACTGTGCCGGTGCGTCACGAAAACCGACCACTTTCGGAGCAGACAGTCCTGGAACGTCGACCTATACAGTCGTCACGCCAGAAGGGACAATCAAGGCACCCTTGAAATTTTTACGATCGAGAGGCCTATTGTAGAGACTGTATTTGTCATGTACATTCACGACCTTCCCCATCGTTTTTTTTTCGTTGGTTTGTTTTTTCTCTCCGCTGGTTGGTCTTTCAGCCTTTCATTTCCCCATATCCTTCCCCCGGTGCAGGGTAGAACCAGCATCGTACCCGGTTAACTTCCCTGCATTTCCCATATATACACATATATATATATATATATATATATATATATATATATATATATATATATATATATATATATATATATATATATATATATATATATATATATATATAACATGATATGCCATCAACATGATTAAACCGTGGATATCTCACTTACAGTGGACTTGCCCAGCGACAATGCATGTTAGATGTGATCATGCCGCCCACGCCAAAGTGAGCCAGCAAAACGAAGATAGCCTACAGACGGCACCTGGTGTCACACTCTCCTCACTTACTTGAGGCCGGTTCGTGCTCCCCGCTGTGAGCAGGCGAGCGTGTCAATATTTTCCCCCATGCCCTTGTAGGCCTTGAGGCCATCCCCGTTAACAGGGAGATCTTTACTACTAGACCTAACCGCAGGCGTCACGTAGTACGTGAACCTTTAAGAGCAGGCGGCAAGCAGTCGTTCGCTACCTGAAAGCATCAGAGTTGTCGGAGTCGAGACCCGTCGTTGCACAAGGAACAAGAATGACAGCGGGCAAGCTCTATTAACCGTTGTATCGCTGTGTGAAACTGCCACTTCTCTTTTCTTCTCTCGCTAACTTTCCTTTTCCTTTACCTTAATATTTCTACAATTAAATAAGAACAAGCGATTTCCACTATGCTTCCATTGGCTCCGTTGCCTGTTGGCTTAATAGGGCTGTTACAAACAAAAATAGAGCCCCTCGGTTCCGCTTGCGCTTTCTTTGCTTTTTTTAATGCATGATATTTAGAAGATGTTGGCGCCTTGCAGCGCATGTTGCCGGGTAAGGTTCTGGTACGCTCTAGCAGGGCACACCCTATCATATATAATTAGTACATCTTAATTATTGGATAACGAGATGGCACTGAACAAAGGGAAGGCCACAAGAATGATAAATAGGCCCCAAGAAGGAAACATACACAGATAGCACATCAAAATTCAGAGATATAAGAGAAGTAAAACAAAAATGAAGAACCAACCACGGTTGCTATCCAGGAATACGTATAGCTTGCTTTGGGAGGTTGTTATCTTGTGACACTATATGTTGCACAATGTTGCACCACCGTGCTTTGACCGTACGCAGGAGCCAACCGGTATGGTGAACCTGCACTGGCCTGGAGGTGTTGCGGCAATTTGGGTGCGCGGCTGCCGCGGGCTGGTAGAGAGGCCCCGGAAATGGCGAAACAATTTGAATAATAACAGACGCACGCCTGTATCAACGTTTGCTTGGCCCGATGCGTCCGGCTATGCTCCGGTCGCGCTCTACCAATTGCCATGCGCTCTGCAAGGACCGCATGCGCTCCTGCGTTACAGCGCGCTGGTTCCCGGTGTGGTCAGGAGCTGGACATATGTGCTTCAACATGAGCCGTAAGGTTGCTGACGCGAACATTTGCCGGCTATGTATGCCAGGCTAACCCCGCCTGCTTCAACATCACCACCACCACCACCACCGAACTCGCGCTCTGTGCTACACCGACAACTGTTTCCTCCACTGCCTAGGCTGTATTTTGTGGCTAGGCTGTACGTGCGAAGTCTGAACACGGTTTGCCCATAATTCTGAGCGCCCCTTCCTGAAAGACCAATTCGGAAGCCCTTGCAGCGTCTTTGGCCAAAGGCACAGCGTCTCAACGACAGTGTCTCAAAACGGTAGCTTTTCCAAGAAGAAGGCAAGAACACTACCACTGGCACCACCGTGCGCTTTTTACCGCTGTGTTAGATCACAAGAGCTTCGGGATGGACCCACGAAAAGGGTTATACAACCACAAGAAACCACCGGTTAGTTCCCAAAGAACGCCAAACGTTTTAGAGGCTCTAAGGTCTCCCCTGCTCCCATGTAATAAAAGCCGATCGACAAAGGTGTGTTTAACTCCGTTTTATACATAGCGGTCAGTAGAGATTAGCAAAACGTTTACGGTCTGCTCCGCTCAAAATATGGAAGCAACGCAAGAAGTTCGGCCAAGAAAAGTTATCACTCCGCGCGTTCCGTCTATGCTTCGCTGCGCGCCAACAGATGATAGTAATGTAAAGATAGGAAAGACGCTTGATTCTGCAACCCATGAGAAAGCACGGCGAAGCGTCGTCAGGGGAGAGGGAGTGCGAAGTGAAAGATGATAGAGAGAGAAGGAGGATGTGGCCTAATAGAGTCCACTATGCGCGACAGGTGGCAGTCCTCAGTAAAGTTGCCAGCGTTGTAGCGGGCGCCTATAGGGTGCCTATTCCCGTGGAACTTAATAAACTCCAGCAGGCTTCGCAGCGCAGGTAGCTGGGGACATACCGGGAGCAGCAGGTCAGTCTCTGTGGCCGCTGGAAGGCCGTGGCGTCTGTAGGTGTTGGAGCTGATCACAAATGATCACACACAAATGATCACTGTGGAGCATTCCTGCACTAAGGATGGGCAGGCACAGAGAAGGTGCTCCAGAGTCTCGGGGTCCCCGCACCTCACCAACAGCGCTCGCTCGCGTGATCATGCACGCGTTGCTCCTCTTGACGGGTTGCAAATAATAAAACCCGGAAGGAACGAAAATTAAAAAATATATGTATAAATCAACGCATTAACAGCCGTAAACCACTATGTGTTTGTTTCTAAGTATTAAACTTGTATCATTCAGTACTGAGCCTCTATAAAAAGCAGTTGCGCACAATTGCAGTCAAAAACATCCAACTATGTCCAAGTGTGAAATCTGCAAGAACTCTCCCTTGCCTCCATGGCGTTGACTGTTATATGTATGGAACGGAGTATAGAAACAGAGGAAGATCTATGGAAGCATTACGATGCATTTGTGAACGGCGTTTCAGTGGTCTCGAGTCGATAGCTTCCACATGTAAACGAAAGCCGGCAGGGTTCCACGTCTACTTGTTGAAGCGTTTTGGAACCGTGGTGAGGCTTCCGCTATATCTAAAGCGTATACTCAATGCCACGATATCATTTTGGCACCATTTAGTAATATGAAGCGCTTTGACACGTTCGGGCGTCTGTCTACATCCGCAAAGAGTGTTTCAATCGTTTCAAGGCGCCAGCTGCTACGAACGAAGAACACAGCATGCTACTTGACGCCATCTCAGTGAAGGTTGCTTACATGGAGAGAAGCATATGTTTCCCTAAGCTAGGCCTTCGTGTCCCGACGTCGGATCAATATCAAGGAGGAGGAGGAGGACGGAACTTTATTATTGCAGAAACCATTGCGCGGTTTATTCCTGGGTGGTTCCCTCTGACAGGGCTCCAATGGCGATCGCGGCTCGCCGGGCCTGGTCGAGGGTCGCCAGTTGGCTTCCCAGGTCCAGTTGGGAGAGTCTCGCCTCCCAAGACCACGTAGTGAGTGTGTGTGTTGTGACTCGTGGCGAAATAGCGTCAATATCAAGAAGACCGCCGAGATTACAACCAAAGTTTGCTGCCGTCCGTGAGGCGATAAAAACTGATAGTCGCTTAAGTATCCTGACATGATTTGAATGCGAAAGCATAATTACTTCTCATATAAATTGGTTACGTCGATTACACGTCACGTCATACGTTGTCACGTGCCCTTCACCACTCTACCTTAATGTACCTTCCTCTAATTTGTACCAACCTTAATCCACTTTATGACACCTTCATTCAAGTTAGTTCACCTTAAGTCACCTTACCCCAACTTGTGCTAACTTCCTTCACTTCACTCCAATTCACTTAATCCACTTTAATTCAGATTAATTATTCATAATTATTACTAATTAAGGTTATTAGAGCTTTTACTATTTTCTGTATTACTACTGACGTCATACGAGATGCTGATGACGACACATTGATTTTTAGTGCCACTCGTTGCGGAAAATGCTGGCTTTCCTGCCTCATGGGACATATAACGTTTTCAAATTAAAATGAAGCGAAAGCCTACGACCATTCTCGTCCCTGCAGGGAACAAACGAGTTAGAAATGGCTATCCGTTGGACGGGAAGGGGATAGGCCTAGCGGCACCATGTCGGGCGATGATGTGCTTTGGCAAAACGAAGTTTACGCGAAACGAAAGTATGCGGAACACTTAGCCAAAATTTGTTTCTGCTCCAAAAACCTTCGCAGATGCATGCACATCCGAGCAACTCATACATCACAAACAGCGATCTATATTATGGGATTTTCCACAACCTCCTAAACCAGACACATACCCAGGATTTTTTTTTCGGGGGGGGGGGGGGGGAATCCAAGGTAACTTTTCTTAGCAAAGGGGGGGGGGTGGTGTTACCTTTACTAGTACAAATGGTAACGCCCGCCATTCGCCATAAAGACGCGTAAACCCGCAAAAGAGAAATGAAATAAAGTGTATCCCACAGGTACGCGTGTGAGATACCTCTCCTTTACTAAGCAAACAAGGAGCCACATCACATGGCCTCGCGCAGGGAAGAAGCGCAGGAAGAACACAGCCAAAAACAACTAAAAAGCGAAAATGTAAAATCATGATTTCTATGGTAGCATACAACTTAGAGAGGAAGAAAAAAAACAGCAGTTGACAACCAAGCCACACGGCCGGCCCAAATGGGCTTGTGTTACACCGTCAGCCAATCACAGAAAAAAACACAATCGTCTTCAAGCAGTCTTTTCAAACTGGCGTCGTACTTTATACTTCCGGAACGTCTGCTCTTCTTGAATAGTCTTTTCATCAACGGAAGCAATGAGGTGTGCAACAGATATGGACGAAGTGTATAGAGTCTCAGCATTTCACTCTTCAAAAGTCTACGTGCCCTGGTTGCTTAGTGGCTATGATGCTGGGCTGCGAAGCACGAGGTCGCGGGATCGAATCCGGGCCACGGCGGCCGCATTTTCGGTTGAGGCGAAATGCAAAAACACCCATGTACTTAGATTTAGGTGCACGTTAAAGAACCCCAGGTGGTCCGGAGTCCCCCACTACGGCATGCCTCATGGTTTCGGCACGTAAAACTCCATAATTAATTAATTAAATCTTCAAACGTCTGCGGTACAGCTCGTTTCACTGCGGAGCCCGTTTTACTCATGAAACTTTACTGCCAACTGAAGTGCAACTTGACAATATACTTCATAGTTGCAGCGAAGCAAGCATTTTATTTCAGTTGAATGAAGAATTAGGCATTCGCCATTCCACTATTATGAGCGAGGAAAAACGTATAAATTTATGCGCTAATAATTTTATTTTTGTGGTTACCACCTGATTAGGGTAACAGAAAACGTTTGAAGTACGAATTATTTGCAGCCTCGCGGAGGAACAGTGGCTGGCGGTTATGCGGGCATGGGCGGGTCTTCACTGAAGACTTAATTTGTATCCGACTATAGCAGCGTTTCTTGAATTAGCTCTGGAAGAATTGTAGAGGAATATCCATTTACAGAACAATCACAGTTCTTTTGGATCCCTGGTTTACTGTTCTACCAAGTTCCACAACCGACTCGTATTATTTGGGAAGTTGCGTAACGATGCATGGCCGCCAGTCCCGTATAACTGTGTAGAGCGCAGGACGCTGCGGTTATAGACGTACTGCGCCCACCGCGGAAGGTTAGAAAAACACCTATACATAAGCAGAGCAGAGAAGTGGCTACGTCAGGCGGCTCTACTGATAACTGTAGCAGTGTCATTCAAAACACACGAAATTGTTCTCCACTTCCGGCGTCGTTTTCTTTACTTCCTTTTTAATAAAAAAGATATTGATCCATAAATATTTGAATAAACAACGGGCAAATTTGTTAATATTCGCTTTTTCTTCCTATTTGGCTGTTGCCTTAGCTCTCTCCTTTAGTAGATCGCTTAATTTCTCAACTCTTTGCGACTCTTGTTCCCAGTTGTCAATTTTGCACGAAAAGTGCTGTACAATTAGGGGAAAACCAGACGAGGGAACGGGTGTGAGTCATATTGCTTATGGGTTTAAGAGGTAGCTTTAGCTCGGGTGCTTCTATCTAAACACATGTAAAGGGACAATTCGTTTTCTCGGCAACCACGGCACCAAATTTGACGAGGTTTGCTGCATTTAAAAGAGAAATTTAAAATCTAGTCACTGCTGGTTTCTAATTTATGATTTAGATCGTCAATCTTTATCGAAAAATTGGCAACAAATCAAAAATCTTCAGGAAACGAAACTATCAAGTTTACAACTCTCTAACTCAGCAAGGAAAAACAATTTAACAATTCTGTGAATTAGATGTGATGTTACATATAAATGGGACAACATTTATATGTTACACATGAATCTAAAAAAAAATTCAGTAATATGGAAATACTGCTTTTGCTGAACCCTTGTACACAACGCAACAAATTGACCTATGGGATTTGCCCGCTTTGAATGATATAATGGATGCCGTTTACAGAACTGCGGTATCTGTTTTTCATGCAGAGCTATTAATTTATAGACTTCGTGCGTCTATTATTTTTCGAACTTACGAATATTTGAAAACTTTGTTCACAAAATTCCGGCCATAAATCGAAATTCTGCTTCCAACAGTCACTAAAATTCAATTTTTTTCTCAAATGCATGAATTTCATTAAAATCGCTCCATGGTTTATCTCAAGAAAGCGTTTTTGCATTTTACATGTATTTGAATAGGCTGCGTCAGAGTCGGGCCCGAGCTAAATCTTCCTCTTAATGGTTATTGCAGGGTTTGATGATGGACACTGTTTCGCATTATATTATTTTCCGCCTTATCTAACCCATATCGCGGGTATATGGTTCCGAGGAGCTGCCACCGTCGCGGCGAACCATCACTCGAGGAAATAATGAAGCAAAGGGACAAGTTAATCGCAACTGGCGTTTTGTAAGGCCGCAACTCGTTTCTCTGGCATACAGACCAGCTGACTACGAACCGAATCCCTTTCCTGGTTCCTGGACCAGTCTAAACAAAGAAGGTTGAACTAACGAAGCAACACCAAAGCGCGTGACTGTTGAATAGATGGGGCGCTATAACGTAAAACTATTCCAAACTTTTCTATTCCAATTCTGCTATCAGCCCTCCGCAATTGGTCAAAAACTTTTTCGACCACCCCCCACTTCACCTGTCTGTCACGCGACGTCACGAAAACCACGATACCTGCCCATCCGATATAATGTGTACACACTGATTATGCATGATTTGACAGAAAAAAGAAAAACAGTTATTTCTTATTCGATGCGTTTTCGCCATTAGCCCTCGGCTATTCGTCAAAAGTTTTCGGGCTGCGCCCACTTCACCTGCCTGTCACGCGACGTCACAAAACCGCACGAACTCACCGCGTCAAAGTGACGTGTACGCGATAAAGATGCATTAATATGCCGAACAAAACTGAATTTTTTTCGGAATAGCCGCAGGCTGCCCCGTTCCGAAAGGAATAAAAGATAGCTGCCGCCGATCGCTGAGACGATGGCTACTCGCACCTGCCGGAGAGCATGGGTGTATTTTCGTATAAAAAAAAACTTCTTGCGTGACCGTGTAACGTTTCTAAGCACTTTCGACACGTTTACTACCTCATTCTGCCAACTCTTCTTTGCTGAGTGTCAATTTTAGCGTCATTCTTAAGCTTCCGTTGCATGCCGCCGCCATTTTCGACCAGCCACCACAAGCTAAGTAAGGGAAAGCCGACCAATCGCAGACGCCGGCACCACCCTCTTCATCCGGTTATCGGTTTTCAGTGCACTGGCTCTGCCCTAGTGAATCCCTCTCCACTTGAGCGTTCTCCTCGCCTCTTGTCAGCCAATTAGATACAACAAGCCGCTCAGTGTAGGTAATGTTATTCGTTTTTCAAGCAAACAAAAGGGACCTCCTATGAACGAGGAGAGCGTTTGATTGGTCTGTTCAGACAACCCTATGGGTGACCGCCCGGTGCTTGCGTCGGTGGTTACGCAAATTTGACGTCAGGAAATTGGAATAGAAACATATTGGAATAGTTTTACGTTATAGGGCCCATGGTTACAACTGAACGCATCTCGAGTTAATCGCGCGGGCACCCAATCTATGAGAAAATGGGCCTTCACACCCCAGGAGATGCCGATAACTACCGCCATCCAAAAGGAGTGGAAAATGCAGCAAAACGTTGACCGCCGAATAGCTGTGAAGTGTCAACATTGATTTGGCGGCGCTTTAAAAATGTGTGTGAGGAGTTGTGGCGTGGGCGGGGAGCGGGGGCCGGCCCCTCCCCCCCCCCCCCCTTTGGGTACGTGCCTGTCCTAAACTATTATAGGGGTTTGATTTGACGCTACGGGATAGCTCGGCTTTATAACGTAAAACTATTCCATCCTGGTTTTATTCCAATAACCTGATGTCAAACTTACGTGAGTGCCGACGCGAGCATCGGGCGACAAACTGCAGCGTTGTTTAAACAGCCCAGTCTGACACTTTCCTCGTTTATAGGAGGTCACTTTTATTTGCTGTCAAAGTGAACAGCATTGCCTACCTTGACAGCTGTTATCTAACTGGCTGACAAGAGACGGGGAGCGCGCACAAGTCGAGGGGGCTTCGGTGGGGCCGAGCTAGCGCAGTGAAAGTAGATAACCGCATGAGGAAGGCGGTGCCGGAGTCTCTGAATGGTTCGCTCCCCCTTGTTTAGCTTGCGGAGACAGGTGATACGAAGTCATATATGCCGCTAAAAGAGATCCTCAGAGAAAAATCCGGCAGATCTCACGCCCTGTGGGAATCGATGTTATGCGAAGCAGTGTGCGTGGAGCCTACGAATTTGACGAAACGACCATGAGAGCACCAAGACTTAGGCGGCTGTTTCGTTACTTACATGACACCCATGTCATGACATTTATGTCATGACGTATCATTTATGTTCGCCGTACACTCTTGTCATACTATGCTAATTTTGGTACGTACTAACTTAACGAAATAACCATGAGAGCACCAAATCGTAGGCCGCTGTTTCGCGACCTAAATGACACGCATGTCATTACACTTATGTCATGTCCTATCATTTATGTTAGTCGTGCACCTTTATCATACCACGCCAATTTTGGTACATACCAAGACGTAGGCGGCTGTTTGATGACCTACATCAGACGCATCTCATGGCACTCATGTCATGACCTATCATTTATGTTCATCGTACACTCTTGTCATAGTGTGCTAATTTCGTACATACGAAGTTAAGGAACTATAGGAGCACCAAGACGTAGGCGGTCCTCCACACCGGTTCTGACATTTGCCCCAAGCACTAAATTTGAGATGCTCCTGTGCCGTCTCGTCAGTCAGCGACGCACGCGGCCTGTCTGCATACTCATTGTCATTCACGTCTTCACGGTCTTTTGCGAACTCACAACGCAGCCACCTCACACATTTCCTCTTACGTGGACTCCATTCCCTGTGGTTCTAGATGGGCGTTCGTCCTTTGCTCCACAAAATAGTAATCACACTTCGTTGCTCCTACACCGTGGACATGTGAAGTACAACCGCCATCTTCAACACTAAAGCCCCTTAAACTTCGTAAAGTAGTGCCACGCTTTGAAGAATGCCGCCTCCTCGTCGCGCGCTCCGGCCGAGGCCGACGCCGCGTCGCTATTGGCCTAATAGCATCACGTGGGCCCTCGCGCAGCGCATCAGCGCCATTTTTGCTCGAGAAGCGTCTACGGAGTGGCGAGGAGCGCATGTTGGCGCCGTTGCTACGCTCGAGCAGTGTAGGCGGCGCCACGGTCGAGGAGGGAGCGTGAAAGAGAGGAGAAACGAGGAGTAGTGAAGGCGGAGGAGGAGAGTGTCACTACTTTACGAAGTTTAAGGGGTTTTATTCAACCGCTGACAGCAGCGCCGTGCCGAGGAGCTACCGGCAGATAAGGCCGGACCAGTTCAAGAAAGGTCCACCGCTGGGAATGTATATGCTGACTTCGCGTTTACAGCCGTTTTTTTATTACATAAAATGGGGTGAAAAATTTGTGGCAGTATTACGGAATTTTCGAGTTCTCCTGGGGTAGATAGCATAATTCTTGTTGCCGAGCTGGATTACTGGATGAGGCGGACACTACTAGCACGTGAAATCGAAAGCCTTATTCGGCTACTTAGCAGAAATTGGCTAATCAATGATTAATTAAATACCTGACGACACATATCGCAATTTACTAATTGTAGCCCGTGAGTTTGCAAGACGCATGCACTTCAAATCAATTTCCAAGACTACACCTTTTTCGAGATATTATTTTACAAACTGTGAGGCGAAACACAGTGGCGTTCCCGTTACGTTTGTGCTTCAATGGATAAAAGAGCGTTTTGTTAAAGAAGTAAGTGGGCCAACGATGCATATTTACGGCGAGTTTGATGGCGCATATTTCCAAACTGGTGTCAGTCTGGAAATTCATTCCAAGTGGAGCGAGAGAGAGAAAAAGGGCAAGGACAGGAAAGGCAGGAAAGGCAGGGAGGTCAACCAGACGAGCACCCGGGTGGCTACCCTACACTCGGGGTGAGGGAAAGGGGAATAGAAAGAGGAAAACTACGGGGAGGATGAGCCCTGAGTGCGTGTGGGAGGATGCACAGGGACACTATAAGCGGTCTCTTAAGCCAGCACACTGCAAGTAGTGTACTAGTGCACGAATCGCTTTTCGTGTCAGTGACGGCTACGGCCACGGTCCGAGTATCTTTGACTCAGAGAAAAGCCTTACAATATCACCGGCTACAATTAGTAAACTGCAATATGTGCCGTAATGTAATTAATTGGGGAAGTTATTTATCGAATCTTTCTTAATTTGTTGAATATGTGTTTCGATTTTTTGTGCAAGTAATTAAGATGCGCCTCTGTGAACAATCTAGCTCAAGGACTAGAATTATGGTATTTTCAACAGGCGATCTTGTTTTAAACTTCATAAAGCTTAAAGATTATCATCTTCGTATGTTGGCACCTTGCTGGAATAACATCTTTCTGGAAGTCAGCGCATCGTAATGTCTCATCCGTCCTCGTTATTCTATTTACGCTGTTCCATTCGTCGTTAGCTTATTTTACGTCCATAGCTGGACGAGACGAATGCGTCTCACATCGATCTCCAATTTATCCCTTGTCTTGCGCCAGCTGACGTCATCCTATGACTGCAACTTTCCTCGTTTCTTCGCGCCACCCAGTTATCTGCCTTCTTCGACTACGCCTCCCTTCCCTTGACACCCATTCTGTAACTCTAATAGACCCCCGGTTATCATTTCTACGCGTTACACGGGCTGCCAGGATTCATTCCATTACATTAAGTACGAATCCCTTGCCGGTCTCAACTGCCACTCTTCCAGTGTCACCATCGCTTGGTGACAGATCTTGCTCCGCAGCTTTGCCAAGCCGAGCATGCGTCCCGCTTTCTAATTAAGGCAAAAGCCTAAGATGGCTCGTGGGTTTAAAAAATGCCCGTCCTGCGTTACGACACGAAAATTCAATCGCATCCGCCAGTATTTCTTTATCAATAAAAAAAAAGAAGAGCTAGAGTGTGTCTCTAGCTCTTCGTTCTTGCGTTGAACGGGCACCGTTCTAAATAATCAGTGTGGCCACAAAAGTGTTGCGTGTGGTTTTCCCGGTTTTGTTATTTGCCGACCAATGCACACGTGTCTTATATGACGTTTCGGGGAATATACAGTACGCGTGTGAGAACTGGAAATAAATCCGTTGTTGAAAGTTAGCGCTTTGTGTTTGTCTAATTTTCCGTTCCGTGACCCTCTCATTCTACCTGCGCTACAAGAAAGCAGAAGGCAGCATATATACAAGCCCACGTAGCAAACATCGGCTGTTAAAAAGTCAAAATTATAAAAAAAAATCTTTCAGTGAACCTGCGTATAGGTCTCTTAATGGTATTCATAGACTTGCTACGACAGTCCTAACATGCCATTAACCGAAAAAGAATACAAAAGAAAACAAGTAATAGGAAGTAACAACGCATTCGAACGAGAAGGACAAAGTAATTTAATGAATGTCAAGTAAGCGCGCAGACTATCGCCTTCATTCTCTTAAGCGTGTGCTAAAGTGACTGTCAACATTTTATTGATGCGAAAGCATCATATACCCCACTGAGCGAGAGAGCCGGCGTCTGAGAGCAGCGATACGTCACCTAAATTCCCATTGGCTGCGGCATCACGTCACGGAGCAGAGCGGGCGAAACCTGCTGCCGCGCCAGGTGTTGGACTGGCGCGTCACCGCGTCACCCTCACTCTCGGAAGCCTGTGTTGTCCGCGCGTTCCTTGCCCCCCCCCCCCCCCCCCCTAACCTTCACACTGCGTTCTGTGTGCGCCTCGGTAATTGCTATGAAGACATTAATTTATATATTAAATAAAAAGGGGAAAAAATCGATAAGAAAAATGTTGGCAGTAGTGAGTTTCGAACCTACGTCACCATGTTCAGAATACGAGTGCCGTACTCACTGGGATAAACCAGCGCCTCCCGGATGGCCAACCTGAGCACTCTGATTTAAGACATCGTGCTGCTTGGACCGAAATTTCCATTGCCAAGCCAGGCGCGACGAAAGCGGTGACGTCAAAAGCACCGCGGCTTACTCGGTAGCGTCTCCATTAGATTCCAGTCGGGCAAGGTAGCATGACGTCACGGATCGAGGTGCACCGCCCTTGCGCTATCTAGGAGGAATTGGCAAAGCTTCTCAGCGCGCTCGCTTGTCCGCGACGAGTTCATAACTTGAAGTACCACTCAGCTGCGTTCGATTGGACATTAATGCTTTCGCATTCAGAACTCATAAGAAGTGCTTAGGTGTCCTCAGATTTTGTTCTCCCACCATGAAGCTTACATGGTCAAAGCCCTCGCTCGTCTTTCCTTTCGCCTCTCACTGTTTTCTTCATAATTTTTTTCGAGATTTTTGCTCTAAAAAGCGTCATGTTGATGAAATCCACGAGCCAACTGTTCTACCGGCGCATGCTGTCTTTGTGCGCAATCGAATGAACAAGAGCGAGTGTTAAGGAATGCACCTGTGATCGCGCGAATACGGTACGTCGCATCCTGTCTGGCCGTCGTCCCATGCAGGGCCGCGCGAAGGCCGTCAGCTTGTGTGTGTGTGTGTGTGTGGTGCGGGGGGTGGGGGGGGGGGGCGCGCCGCACCGGCGCTGCTTTACAGCTCCCGTGCCGACGCGGCAGGTGCAACCGTCTCGGGATGCACCTGCTGCTTTGTATTTATGTGCCTCCACTGCCTGCTGCCGAACTGCTGTCTCTCGCTCTCTCTTTCGCTCTGTGTGCATTATTTTAGGGCGACGCGATAGCGACCGTGCAAGCGAGGACGGAGCTCTGGGCGGGTTTTTCCCTTTCTCCCCGACATAACGCGCAGCCCTCTGGCGCGCTAATTCCCCTCGTCGCTGCAAAAAAAAAAAAAAAAAAAGCTGCATCCGCGAATGACGCGGGAAAGCGATTCTCCCAACACTGGTGCCCGCACGCTACCAGACAAAGGGGGGGGGGGGGGGAAGGAACGTGCATTGCATAGGGTCTACACACGTTCCACATTTTCAGCGGATGAGTGTCGTTAACCCCGATGTTCGCGCTTCCTTCAATCTCCAAAAGAAAAAAAAAAGCAAACCAAAAGCAAGAGACCCCCAGCCGCAAGGCCGTTGCGGAGAGGGACTGCTGCAGTGTAGAGCGCGCATGAAACTAGAACATGATTTCTGTTTGTTTGTTTGCTTACTGGTTTGTTTGTTTGCGTTCAGTGCCTGCAACAGTGAGAATTAAGTTCAACGGTCCGAAGCAGAACACAAGACAACAACAACAACAACAACAACAACAATAATAATATTGTCACAAGCTGTCATGAACCACGCCTGCCGCGCAAACAACCAGATGAAAGAAAGAAGAGAACGACGTGAGCCAAGCTGCCGCGAGACCGCTCTTCAACAACCGCGCCTATCAACCAGATTCATCTGCTTCTGCATTAAAACACCTCGTGTGTAACATTTGGTGGAGCTGTGCGGGGTAACTCCCACGACCTACAACGGAGACACCAGCACAAGAGCTACGCCGAAGCCGTCGCCTCGCCGGACTTTCGCCGTCGCGCTCAGTCATGGCCACAGAGCAAAATACCCTCACCAGCAGTGCCTCGGCGAGCCCAGTCCCTATCCAGCACTACCGAGAGCCACGCACGTTCTCGGCGAAGGCAGATGAAGATGTGGATGAGTGGCTAACCCATTACGAAAGGGTAAGCCAATACAATAACTGGAACGCTGCCAGTCAGCTTAGGAACGTTGTTTTCTTCTTGGCCGGCACGGCGTTGGTATGGTACGACAACCACGCGGACACGCTAACTACTTGGACACGCTTCGTTGAGGAAATCAAAAAGTGTTTCGGTGACTCGGACGCAAAGAGGAAACGTGCGGAACTCACATTAGCCCAGAGAGCTCAGGTACCCGGCGAGACTTGCACTACCTACATCGAAGAAATTTTGAAGCTGTGCCGCACCGTCAACCCTCAAATGACAGAGGAAGATAAAGTGGGGCACGTGGTAAAAGGAATAGCGGAAGACGTGTACAACTTCCTCATTGGTAAAGAGAACTTGCACACTGTATCAGAACTGATACGGCACTGCCGTACGTTCGAGGCGCTGAAGACTCGCCGAATTACACCAAAGTTTGGACGGCTGGCCAATGTAACGACTGTAGCAAGTGTTGACACGAGTCCTCTGCTCCCAGACCTTTCGTCCGCCATCCGCCAGATAGTCCGCGAGGAGCTCCAGCGACATGACGAACAGGCACGTTATGCGGCGCCTCGTTGCAGCTCCTCCGTTTTCCGAGACACTTTTCGGGAACCCCCTTCGGCTACTTGGAACCACTCGGTGAACGTCGCGGATCTTATCGGCTCCAGAGACGAACCGCATTACATTACGACCGAACCACCACGCAATGATTCGCCCCCTCAACGCTTTGATCCACGCCCACGCAACTTTCGTCCACGAAGACTCGCCGCTACCTACGACTTTCAAGGGGAAGAGCCTCGTTACCCTCAACCGATGTCTTCGGCAGATTACTTCAATCCGCATTCTGAAGTTCGCCCTTCGCCAGTGTGTTACTGCTGCGGCATGCCTGGCCATATAGCTAGGTACTGTAGCCGACGCCGAGCATCAAACTACGGATCGTCAGCGCCGACTACGCGGTCTAGCGGTCGTACACTGCGCACTCAGTGGCCAGGAGACTCCTCTTCAGGAAGCCACTTTCGAGAGGACCGATGCACCGCCCAGGAGACCTACTTTGGAGCAGAAAGAACCCGGAACCGCTACCGCTCCCCTGCCTCCGACCGTACTCTGACGCCACCACCAGCCTTCCGAGCCTCCCGATCACCATCCCCTCGGCCGCGATTCACGTCACCATCGCCTCGGCGCCGTTTCGTGTCGCCCCCGCCGGGAAACTAGCCAGCGCGGCCGATGGAGGTGAGGTCGCTGGAAAATGTGTGCTGCCGACTCAACTGCCTCCAACTATTTTCATGCTAAAGAATAAGGTTCATGTACTGATTGATGGGGACTCCACAATGGCTTTAGTCGACACGGGAGCAACTGTCTCGGTCATGAGTGTGGGGTTTAAAGGCCTTCTGGGACGCAAGGTTATGTTTCGTTGGGACCAGTGCACAAGTTTCCGTGGAGTCAGTGGTGAAGCATTATACCCGGTTGGTGTGTGTAACGTGGATGTGTCTTTAGGTGGGAAAGTTTTTAATGCAGAGTTTACTGTTCTTCCTCGCTCCTCGCATGACGTGATTCTGGGGATCGACTTTTTGCAGTTGTGTGGTGCGAATGTTGATTGCCGGACGGGAGAACTCAGTGTCGACACCAGTGTTTCACCTGTGCTCTTTGAAGGTGAAGCTTGCCCGGAGAGTGTGCTGTGCGTGTCTGAGGATACAGTTGTGCCCGCCTTATCCGCGATGCGTGTTGCCGTCGCCTGTTCATCTCCGACTCCTATCTCGTTCGATGCTGCAGTGGAACCTGTACATCGGAACTGCCTCAAGAAAAACGTATTAGTTCCGCACTGCGTGGTCTCAGTGACCAATGGATGCGCGGGGCTGTGGGCGCTAAACTGTTCCACTGAAGCGGCAGTGCTACCTCAAGGCCTAAAGATTGCCACGTTTCCGACAGACTCTCCCGTATCGGTGGCAGTACTTGCGGAACTCCCCGATGAAGGAGCAACCAGTGTCTCGAGCTCCGGGAGCTCGAAGATACTTTCCATGATTGATAAGTCACTCAGCGATAATGAGCGTCAAGTTTTGATGGCCCTGCTTACGAAACATACCTCGGTATTCGACTTTGCGCAGCACAATGGACCGCCATCAATTCCTGCGTCCAGAACTCGTCACCGCATCAACACAGGAGCCGCCCAGCCAATCCGACAAAAACCCTATCGTGTATCCCCATCAGAACGCAAGATAATCAGTGATGAGGTCCAAGAAATGCTATGCAAAGGCGTCATTCGAGAATCATCTAGTCCTTGGGCAGCCCCCGTAATATTGGTGAAGAAGAAAGACGGTACGTGGCGGTTCTGTGTTGATTACCGTCGCCTAAACGCCGTTACTAAGAAAGATGTATATCCGCTCCCCCGAATTGACGACGCCATCGACTGTCTCTTTGCGGCATCTTACTTTTCCTCAATCGATTTACGGTCAGGTTACTGGCAAATTCCTATACACAAGGACGACAGAGAAAAGACAGCATTTGTAACACCCGACGGACTATTCGAGTTTAACGTGATGCATTTCGGGTTGTGTAACGCGCCCGCAACGTTCGAAAGGTTCATGGACACGATATTACGCGGCTTAAAATGGGAAGTTTGCATGTGCTACTTAGACGATGTTGTGATCTTCGGGCGAACGTTTAGTGAGCACAACAAACGTTTGGATTTGGTCTTGAACTGCTTGGAGAAAGCGGGTCTTGTGCTTAATTCAAAAAAATGCCGTTTTGGGGAACGGCAAACTCTTGTGCTAGACCATCTGGTCGCTAAAGAAGGCATCCGACCAGATCCGCAAAAGACTGCGGCCGTAGAAGCATTTAGAGTACCCAACTCTGTCAAGCAGTTAAGAAGTTTCTTGGGCTTGTGCTCCTATTTTCGCCGCTTCATTCCCCGGTTTGCTGACATGGCTCATCCCCTTACACGCCTTCTCCAAAAAGGCGTTCCCTTTGAATGGACTGCAGATTGCGACTCATCATTTCGCCAGCTCAAGTTCCTGTTGACATCCCAACCAATTCTTCGCCACTTTGATCCTTCATCACCAACTGAGATTCACACCGATGCCAGTGGCGTAGGCATCGGTGCTGTGCTAGTTCAGCGTGTTGGCGACCGAGAGCACGTGATCTCTTACGCTAGCCGGTCCTTGAGCCGCTCCGAGCGCAACTACACAGTCACCGAACAAGAGTGTCTGGCGGTCATCTTCGCCGTGCAACGGTTTCGTTCGTATCTCTATGGGCACCCCTTCACTGTCGTAACAGATCATCATTCGCTATGCTGGCTTGTGAATCTGCGGGATCCCTCAGGACGACTAGCGCGCTGGGCCCTCCGTCTACAGGAATACGATTTCGTTATTTGCTACAAAAGTGGTCGGCGGCATGCTGACGCTGATTGTCTCTCTCGGATGCCACTTGAAACAACTGAATGTGATGCGGACAATTTTGATGAGTACATCGCTTTTGTGTCCCCGGAATTTCCGGATATGGGTACCGTCATATCCGAGCAGCACAAGGACGAGAGCTTACAACCGCTCTTCACGGCAGCACAGGAGTCACCTGCGGGCAGTCGCTTTCGCCTACGGGATGGTGGCGCGCTGTATAAGAAGAGCTACTCGACCACCGGTGCACGCTACCTTTTAGTTGTCCCCACGAACCTTCGCCACCAAGTATTACACGCCATGCACGATGACCCAACTTCCGGTCATCTTGGTTCCACACGGACACTCTACCGGGCTCAAGAACGTTTTTACTGGCCTAAGATGCGGAAAGATATCGAACGGTACGTCGCCAGCTGCTCTACATGCCAGCGCTACAAGCGTCCGCCACAAGCGCCACATGGCCTGCTTCAACCAGTTCCCCCTTCTAGCGTCCCCTTTGAGCAAGTTGGTATAGATCTTCTGGGCCCTTTCCCGCGATCCTCCAAGGGTAATCGTTGGGTTATCGTTTGCGTAGATCACCTTACCCGCTATTGTGAGACCGCCGCATTGCCATCGGCCGCAGCTACAGAAGTTTCTATCTTCTTGCTGGCTAACATTATACTCCGACATGGACCTCCTCGCATAGTAATCAGCGATCGTGGGCGACAGTTTACCGCGGACGTGGTTGAAGAAACCCTTCGTCTGTGTTCATGTAGCTTCCGCCATTCTACGCCCTACCATCCGCAAACTAATGGTCTGGTCGAGCGCACAAACAGAACGCTTGCCAACATGCTGTCCATGTACGTCGATTCAGCACACAAGAATTGGGACAGTATCTTGCCTTTCATTACCTATGCCTTCAATACCGCGAGACACGAGACCACTGGTTACTCACCATTTTTCCTTCTGTATGCTCGTCCGCCGCGCTACACTCTCGACACAATATTTCCCTACTTCGCTCATGACAACGAATCAATTGATGAGCTCCTATGTCGAGCAGAAGAAGCGCGACGCCTCGCTAGGCTACGCACCATAGCATCGCAGGACCGGTCCAAGATACGCTATGACGGGCGTCACCGCCACGTTTCCTTCGATCCTGGTGACCTTGTGTGGCTCTGGACGCCGTTGCGGAAGCGTGGCTTGTGCCAGAAGTTTCTCGCCCACTACGTCGGCCCTTACGTTATTCTGGAGCGCCTCAGCGATGTAAACTACCGCATTGCGCGTCTCACGAGCAGTGGACGACGCTCGGCCAAGGCTGAAGTGACACACGTCGCGCGTCTGAGGCGTTACAATCCGCGAGATGACTGACTCGCCCGGCAGGCTTCGTCTGCCAGCGGGGAAATGTCACAAGCTGTCATGAACCACGCCTGCCGCGCAAACAACCAGATGAAAGAAAGAAGAGAACGACGTGAGCCAAGCTGCCGCGAGACCGCTCTTCAACAACCGCGCCTATCAACCAGATTCATCTGGTTCTGCATTAAAACACCTCGTGTGTAACAATAATAATAATAATAATAATAATAATAATAATAATAATAATAATAATAATAATAATAATAATAATAATAATAATAAGAAGAAGAAGAAGAAGAAGAAGAAGAAGAAGAAGAAGAAGAAGAAGAAGAAGGAGAAGAAGAACGCGCAATCGAAGAAGGATATCCATTTTTTTTCCTCTTGATAGCATGACAGCCTACTGAACCCTTTCGATTTTTCCTCGCCTGAATTCATGTAATAAAATTATAATTTTTACCTCCATTTTCTGAACACATAAGCAAAGTCTGCCCGACTCTTGGCCAATCCCCGCGAGTGGGTAAGCGCCAAACTCATCAAAGACATCATCATCATCATCATCATCATCATCATCATCATCATCATCATCATCATCATCTCCAATTACCCCAAGGACAGAGCGCTCTACGCGTTCTTGCGGCCGTATTTTTCTCCTGTGTCGGCACTGTAAGTCTTTTTTTTTTTTCAGAAGTGCTGCTAACCAGCCCAACTGAGCGCGTTGTTAACCTGCGACAGTGCACGCAACTAAATGACCCGCACGGCCTGTGCTCCATCTAAAAACATCCGTGTAGTACCACGAAACCTTTGGCTCACGACAACCAATGAGAAAAAAGAACAAGTGCTCTTCCATTCTCCTCCTTTGATCGCCCGTCGCGCAGCGTCGATGATTGGAAGCTTTATGCGAGGATAACTAGCGCATAATGAGGGATCCATTATGCGCGAACTAACAAGAATGAATGAGGCGCCGGTTTCTTGTCTGTGAAGAGTTAGTATTTTACACATGTGTTCCTACCAGATTCTCATACATAACTCTGGTACTGTCGCACATGTAACACATGCAATAACGTACTGCACTTTACTCACGGAAGGAAAGGCGCCAGGGACAGTTTAAGCTACAACACTCCATACGTTGAAATTACTCGAGATTACCATGCCACATCACTGCGAATCTCGGCTCGTATTTACAAAAACTTTGACGCAGAAATTGTATGTAAGAGCAAATTCAAACCAGTTCTGATGCTGGATATACTATTAGAGAAGGCGGCCAACCAACGGAAAAGTGCACTTACGAACAAAAAGCTTTGTGACTACGGCCTCTGGTCAATAAGAGTGGTGCGGATTCTGATCTAACTGCCCTAACCAAGATTACGGTGGTGTCACACGAACCGGAGAGGATGGAAGCGAATGTACCTGCACTAGTTACAGTCATAAATTTGCGCGTTACGTTCAGGGAGTATGATACATGTACAACCACAATATACATAGTGTTTCTATACGTAGACTACACGTAATATTTAAAATTAGTCGTTTTGAAATAAAAGGACGGTTTCTTCGGAGACATGACGTAATTGGTGACGACCACGGTGTGACAGGTGGGACGGGGTAGCTAGTCGCTAATTAACAAAATAACATTATTTAACTTTTAAACTTTTAGTTTCAGCGAACTCATTGCAAATGGTGAAATTGACGCAAGCTCACCGTACAAGCCATATCAGCTTTTGTATCTGGAAAAATGCGGTTACCCGCGCAAACGCCGCACTCATCAAAGACATTGACGGATTTAGGCTATCGGAGCCCGCGAAACCGAAACTGGGAGGCTGCAGCGAGCGCAAAGCCCCGCCCCTCGAGGCGACGTTCTGCTTACGTCACACAGTAGTGAGCAGCCAGCGCGCTGCTGCTCCGGGCTAATCCCTGCCGAGGCCGAACGCGGACTTGTATGTACCACAGCTTTGACTGGACTACCAGGATTTGGCGAGTTCGAGTACAATCACGTACAATATGAGCTGCGACACGGTGTCCGTTGGTCGAAAGGGCTCCAAGACTGCACGGTGGCACCGACATACGGAAACTTGGTTTAGTGAACAGCGCTAATTGAAGAGCTATTTCAAAGCGAAGCTTTCTTTACCTCTTATACCGACTGTCTGGGCGCTGCTGCTGCTGGGGTCTTGCTCACGCGCGCCGCTGGGTTTCTTGCAACACCACCAGATGGCGCTAGCCTCCGCGCATCACGGCCGTCACCGCAGCGGCAGCGTTTCACAGTTTGTACGTAGGGCACGTGCTGTGCTCGCTTTCCTATGCGACAAAAAATGCAGAAACCGGGCAGTGGAGGTCGCGTGCTGGGCTGTGACAGTGTACACATTACAATCGTCCATAGCCGGAAGAAAGCTCTTGGAGCTAGCGTCTCAACAGCGTGCTGGCGGTGTATGTAGAAGGCGCACGTATAAGCACGCGCCAGAAAAATGGCTCCAAAGCGTCCTCTCAGCGTCGAGGACACCCAGGACCGAAAAAAAGTGCCGCGCGGAACCGGAGCGTCTTCCCTACGCAGCGAAATGTGTTGCAGACCGCGTATCTATGTATGCAATATATACACACATCCATAGTAATTAATCGAATTACGCACACTCCCATAATTCAATTAAAGTTTAGCGCTTGTGGCACGTCGATCAAATAATAATAATAATATTTGGGGTTTAACGTGCCAAAACCACTTTCTGATTATGAGGCACGCCGTAGTGGAGGACTCCAGAAATTTTGACCACCTGGGGTTCTTTAACGTGCACCTAAATCTAAGCACACGGGTGTTTTCGCATTTCGCCCCCATCGAAATGCGGCCGCCGTGGCCGGGATTGGATCCCGCGACCTCGTGCTCAGCAGCCCAACACCATAGCCACTGAGCAACCACGGCGGGTCGTCGATCAAAGCAAACAGAATACAGAGCCTCGCCTACATTGATGCCCACATGGGCTTGAGATCCGGCAGTGCGTATTCCTAAATTTTTCGTACGTCGGCCCCGCAGTGTCTTGGTTCAGCTCGCATTGAACGCGACTGTATACGGCGGCTCACGTGCGGTCCTAGCCCTTATCGAACGATACCTCCCGTATAGGGCGACTCGCCAGCGAAAGACCGCAATAGAGTACACCCGGAACATGCGGCACCTTCTCGCCCGTCGTGCCACTTTCGATGACCCTCGACTCGCGGGTGCCCCTTGAGACCGTGAGACTTTCCTTCGGGGCTCCCCCCCACCCGCTGGGCCTTCTATTCATTCCTTTATTAAACGGCCGTCCGTGTGCCCGCTGAGGCCGCGTTTTGCATTGCGGCCCGAGCAGCGATCTATATAACTGCTATATACGAAAATGGCCGGCCACTCTCGGGCGAACTTTTCCCGGCTTCCGCGGCTCGCCGACTCGGATAAGAGCTCCGATGGGAGGGGGGGGGGGGGCTCATTAAAGATTCGTTTTCGCGGCACAGAAGCCATACGGCCGAGAGATAAAGCGGCGGCTGGGTTTAGGAGCGTGCACGGCTTTTGACGGCACGGCGGGTTCGGCCTATCGGGCCACCTTTATTTCCTTCGCTAACTTGGCCTATGCACATATGAGGAGCACGTTATCAATCTTCGTTCCGTTCTCGATTTTTTTTTTCTTTCTCGGAGCGCGAGTGTACAAAAATAAAAATAAAATCTGAGCTTCAAATGTCCTTTCATGAAGTTGCCTTCTTTTGCTCGTTACACCCCGTAATCATTACCGAACGTGTTCAGGTTAAGGAGTACCGCACTTTCATAGTTTCTCCCGCTCGATAAGTTCAATTTTGGCAGGATCTTAACCGTTTGTTTGATCGTTGCTTTACCTAATTTGACCTCCATCAGTGCGCCATATATATTTATAAGCGACAGTTATATGTGTTGCTTATAAATGAAGAGAGTTCGTTTTTCCAATGATCAATGAACAAGTACTCAGCCATTATGAAGCCAGGGTGCTCAGAAGAGAAATACCCCACGTGCAGCGTCATGCTTGAGCATGCGAATACGAGATAAAATTTTCACAAAGCCAAAAAAAAAAAATCTGCTTTAAGCTGCCACACTGCCACACGTAAGATTGAACAGGGCTCAGGCAGTCAGGCTACGTTTACTGCAAACCGGGACGTACCCCACTCCGTATTTCATAAATAAAATTCACCGCGAAAGAGAAATTAGGAAAGAATGTAACGTGTGCGATGGCATCATTGACATCAGACACATGCTGGCGGGCTGTCCCGCGACTCTCGCCGACCCCGAAGAAAAATGGCTTTACTGGCACTAGATGATATCAAGCTCTTCTTATCAAGATCAACTACCGGCTGTCCAGAGGGTCTACGATGACGCCATAAGGCTCGGCATGGCGGTGCCGACGTGGACGCGGCCCGCCTCGGTCTGTAAAGACCGGGCTTCAGGACACTAATAAAGTTTTGTGAATGAATGAATGAAAGCTGGAGTTCATTGCCCGACCTGCAAACCAAGGTAATTCAGCAGCCAAAACATGCGCATACGTCGCTAAATAAATACTTTGTCATTTTCTTCGATTTCAAATGTGACTCTCACAACGTCTCCTCAGTGCAAACGTCAAGGGACCAGAGTACATTGACTTTGGTCGTTAGGCAATAAACACAATGTACACGCGGAGTGCGCGCTTTAACAGGACTTTATTTCGCACTGTCCACGTGCCGACCGCGTAATTGCTTAATCAGGCTCCCCGGACCTACGCGAACGAGTATATACTTGGCCACGAGAGGGCGGTCCAAAATAAAGTCTTACCAGATGATAATGACGAGGCAGGCTATTCTAGCGGAGATGTAAGCTAATGCGCTTCCCCTTGCTGCTGCTGCTCCTGTTTTCCAGTACTCCTTTTTCTTTCTTTCTTGTCTTTACATCCGTACTAAGGCTGTAGCGCTTAGACAGGCCCGGACGTTGGGCGAACCTTCTTCTCTCCATTTGCCGTAATTGTATCGCGTTCGCATTCCGTTCGTTTGCTCAGCGCCGTCTCCATATGACAGGCGAAAACGATGGACGGAGGGGGCCACCCATTGATTAACGGTCGTTTGAATGCGCGACCTGGCGACGCTCGCGAAGCTCAGGTGCCATCCCGCCGCGGCGCTGGAAAGCGCGCAGGTTTTGCGGTTTCTAGCAACTGCCGCACTAGTCACGGCAGCCGCGTGGGTCGAACATGTCATTGCGAGGCCGCGAACCCTTCTAATGGCGCTGTATTTCTGTGTGAATTTGTCCCCCTTGGTCTCGTTTGTCTTCCCGTTTTTGCTTTACCGGGATACCTTGGGGAACCGGCACTCGCCTACCATTTGTCAGTGGCAGGAACTTCCGGCATCGCTGATAACAGAAGCTATGATTGCACGGTTTTACGAAAGTAGGCTACGCTGGAAAAGAGACGGCGCCTACGTTGTTGAGGCGCTCGTATCGATGGCGAAAGCTAGCCGAATTAGTCATCATCAATCAGTGGACTGAGTCAAATGTTGCAGTCTGCTGTAATATCAGTGATATTGTATCGGCAGCATTTGATATACGCCGGCCGTGCTACCCTAAACAGTTCGGCGCTTTGTGGCAGACTTAGTATCTGATGTATGAACGTCTATCTGTATTTTCTAACGCACTGCTATCTATTTTCTAACGTACTCCACATTTATTGTTTATGTAACTTTCCTGACAGGAGGGCTCCGTGCAGCCTTGGGCTCTGGGACCTCCTGCACCTTAATCGATGTATTTATTTTAAATTTGTGAAGTAAACACAAATAGATAGATAGATAGATAGATAGATAGATAGATAGATAGATAGATAGATAGATAGATAGATAGATAGATAGATAGATAGATAGATAGATAGATAGATAGATAGATAGATAGATAGATAGATAGATAGATAGATAGATAGATAGATAGATAGATAGATAGATAGATAGATAGATAGATAGATAGATAGATAGATAGATAGATAGATAGATAGATAGATAGATAGATAGATAGATAGATAGATAGATAGATAGATAGATAGATAGATAGATAGATAGATAGATGAGTGTTCGAAGAAAACACAGGCAATGTAGTAGATATATGTGAGGTGGCAGTGCGTAAAGAACAGGAAGGTTTCGTTATGACGTGTTTGTGCATAATGGACCACATGGCTGGTGATCGTCCATTACTACACGGTAAATGTAATGTCCTTCCTAAAATATAGCCAGCCGTTAGTAATTAATGCCCCCCCACCCCCCCAGCATACTCTCCTTTTTCTGAGGCTGTTTGCTCCATTATTTCCCTCCACTGGAACGGAACATGTAGGGGAACACTTCTACGCTGATAAAACATTGTGCTTTTAAATGGAAAGCTCTCATTCTGATTCCAGTGGTTAAACTTCAGAGGCATGATCTCATATTGTCACATTATTGATATGCGAGCCCACCGGGGCATGTGAACAGCTAGAATGAGGGCAGGAAAGCGTTATATTTGACATCGGTTGCGCGCCTATCTCACTGCCACAAAATAGAAGGTATTGCCACTGGTGCATCAAACAACCGGGCGTCTACACTGCAAAAGTGGATGAGAACGAGGAAGGGTAAAGGGGATCAAGCAAGTTCAATAATTAAGAGCACTCTGTAATATTTATCAGTGTCTTTCTGTACTTTTCACTTGTTATACCAAAAGTAACGTTCACGGTATTCCTCTATCAATGAATGGCGCCGTTGTTGATAGAGACATACCTGTACGTAGCCTTGCTTTCCGGCGTCTCGCCTTCTGAAGAATTATAACGCCTAAACCTGAGAACGACATTTGCAGCTTGGAAGGTCGTATTACCGCCAGTGAACAGAGTCAAGATATCAATTCGAAAGAAAAAAAAGATACCGATCAGAAAGAATGCTAGCGATTCCTCTGAAACAATTAGCACGACAGTTACAAAGAATCAGCTCAAGGTCTTCCATCGAAAGACGCTTATCTTCGGCTCTGTTTCCGTTTCATCGGCATTCCTGCCTCAGTCATGAAGGCGCCAAAGCATTTTCACAGCGCCGTACGTTCTCCTGGTTCTTCTCGGAAAAATCAAGAACAAAAAGAAACAACAAAGCTCCTACGCCTGTGCGATCCCCACATATGCGTAATAAATACGTGCCCCCCCCCCCCCCCCCCCCCAAAAAAAAAAGAGGTGCGGCCGTCGCTAGCCTCCCGTCGTGGCACCTCTCGTCGGTCAAGCCGGCGACGGCTACCGGTTGAGAACAAACGTCGTCGGCCGCTGCTGCAAGAAAGTTTTTGCGCCCGCGGCGAGATGTGCCAGCCACGGTGCTGGTGTGTACGCGCGCGTTTGTGCGTGCCCGCCTCGTGGATCCCGCCAGGAGGGACGGTGGAGGGGGGCGTTGGCAGCGGTAATTGCAGCGCGCCGCAGCCGCCACGCACTCCTCGTTCTTCGAAGCGGTGGGCTTTTGCTGTGCAACCCCCCCCCCCCCTCCCCCACCGATCCTCCTATGATCTTCTTTCTAGCAAAGGGGGCCCCCCTTGTTTGCTCGCTGCCGCCTTAGATGAACAGCAGCCGGCGTGGAGGCGGCTGCTGGCGGTGGTGTTTGCGTGCTCGCGGGGTTCGCTGCGGCGGACGCCCAGAGCATTTCGAAACCTTCATCAAAAGCACACGCACGCGCGCGCGTGCGTATATGCGTGGGTGCCCCGAGGCGACGTCGTGAGGCAATGTCAACCCGCTAATTAAAAAAAAAAAAAGAGGAAACAGAAAACCGCCAAGGAAGACGCCACTGTTCACGGATGCGAAAGTGGCTAGTCTTGTGTAACAGAATTTCGCTTCTGGCAGTGGAGGGCGAACGAGTACGAAAAAAAAAAGAGAGAATCTAAATTGCACGAAAATGCGGTACAAGAACAGCGCTAACAGAGAATAGTAAAAAGAAAAAAAAACTGTCAATGCGGTGTTTTCGAAATCGGCCTGCGTCGCTCAGTAGCCAGAGAACCTCCGGCGTACCTCGATAACGCACCTCCACGCCGCAGCTGGACAGTATCAAGTCCAACTTTGCCAGATCCGAGTGGCTACTCTGCTGGCTGCATAGACCAATCTGACCACGGTATGCGCTACGACGCCACTTCCGCGGGGCGTTTTGGTAGTTGTGCTCCAGTTTCGGTTTGGCGCTGCCGCATCTGTGAGCAGCCTGATCTCTGAAAGATGAATCTGGGTACATTTCTTTTTCCCGTGTTGTTAATCAAGTACATTAGAGGCGCGCACTTAGCCAAAGGTGTTCTCAAAGGCGAGTCGCTATGACGAAGCAGAAAAAGTGTCTTCACTGTCTTCTGGGACGGTGTGAAACGGGGAAACTGTTCCAGTAGCACTTATAATACCCGTGTCACACGGGCGTTTGGAAGGCCTTCCAACCGATAGTCAGTTGACTCAAAGGTCAAGATCGAGCTGCCACACGGGCCGTTTCGAAGGCCGTCGAGTCAACAGTCTATCAAGTCAACGGAGCACTTTACAACTCTATCGAAATCTCGACGGCCTTTGAGCAACGGAAGCGGAAACAGAGCGTACATGCCCTCTCGTTCACAGTGTGCTCGTACTCACGGTTAGAGAAAAAAAACATCAAACCAAAATGCTCTAAAAATACTATATATGAGTGTTATTAATTATTCAATAAAGTATTTTTACCACTTGACATGTGCGAACACACACCAAAACGGCGGCCGCATCGAGCGGCGCAAGCGTTGCCGCAGTTTCGCTACTCAACAACTTGAAAACTAAACATATATGTATGGCGATGTATAAACAAATGCTTGTGTATAAACAAACAAAAGAAATTATAGGGATTTTAAGAGGTTTTAATGTTGTTTAACTTTTCGTGACATGAAAACGAAAATAAAGATCCGCAGCGCCACACAATTTTGCCAGAAACGCCTGAACCGCTCAACGGCCTTTCAAAAGTGCCGTGTAGCAGCGCGACAACTCCTTTGAGTCGATAGAGTTGTGGCGTTTCGAAGGCAGTCGACTGGAAGGCCGTCCAAATGTGCCCGTGTGACACAGGTATTACACAGACATCGGCCGACCATCCAGTCGTTTCGATACACTGCAGAGTGTCTTTATAAATGGAATCCAGTACAGCGGCAAATTAAGTGGCCCATGTCCACGTTGCAGCCGTATACATCTCATGCAGCAGTGGATGCCATTCCAGTTGGGGCTGCGTTTAAGCTTTCGCAAAGGCAACTACTAACCACAGCCAATGCGAAAGCTACGCTTCACATCAGTTCGGTCTAAGTGGAGGTCGGAGTCGCAACGAAGGGTTTAGTTTACGTATAGTTTACTACATCTTTTAGGTCTTAACCGGGGTATTCCATTCTGCTAACGAGCGTGTACGAGCAATGAGGCGAAACTGCCTCGCAGAGTCACTCCCACAAAGTTGTTGCTGCTCGAGCCTCACATCATGATAACCACTGCGCTCCACAGCGATACATGTATATATTGAACGGGGCAAAATTGTTTGCCGCCTGCTTTTTCTGATATTGCAGCAGTCGTGAGCTCACTGATGTTTTCCTAAGTCGTCCGGTTTAAGTGAGAGTAAATGGGCACATTTTCTTCCCCTCTGTTTTTATATCGTAGGTTTTACTTACCGAAAGTAGGTCAAATTGAATGAAAACAGTGACTCGAGCTGCCATCGCCAGCCGACGCTCTGATTGGAAATGTGTATACTACCACATTTTTTAAAGACAAAGTAACAAGCATTGGCCCAAACAGTGCGTTGCTTTTAAGTTGCACCCGAAGCGTCCGGAATAATTACGGTCATTTGATATTCTGTTATAACGCTCACATAAACCTAAGTTCACGTGGTTTTTGCATTCCGCCCTTCGTTAGAATGCGGCCGCCCCGGCTGGAAGTCGAACCCACGACCGCGTGGTCGATAGCCACCAGAACACCAGAGGCGCCTCAGCCACCGCAGCAAACATTGAGCAAAAGCGCAAAGCGTAGCTAGTTCGGTCAGGTGTATGGTAAGCATCGCGTAAGATCGATAAAGGAGGCCAGCCTGGAGTTAAACGTGCCCGTTCGGCGATCTTCTCTGCACTAGTCGGTGTTTTTTTCTGCTAGGACAATGTCAGCATTGACGGTGGAATATTTCGTCACCGGAATATTTGATCGCCGTTCTTCCTCCGCCAATAAGGAATTTTGTATCCGTCAGAGAAGTGCGACGACCACTTTTTGGACAGAAGCTCATAATGTTGCGCTGGTTTATAAAGTTTCGTCTCTATATTTTTGAGGGGCCCCTAATCAGGTCAATTCTGAAATTTCGGTTATCGACTAAAAAACCGTGAAGCACCGTCTAGGCAGTGTTACACCGCAAAAAAATTATGAAATATGTTTGGGAAACACCCGAGATAGACGCGAATAAAGTGTCAAAAATCAACGGCGTGGAGAAGTGAGCTGCGACTTCTACAGTAGAGACTCTCTCCAACATTCTCTAATATCGAAGCTGAGGACTCTTGATTTTCTTCATGAGCCTATTGCCCCCGTGAGTACCCTTTCTTTCTTCTCCCATCTTTTCTTGCCATACGGTGCCTTTCCCACATTCGGGTATGCGCGATCCTCCTTTCGCGCGCATCGGCTATATAGTTGACCGAACCCTTCCTGCAGCTATTCGTGCCCCGCAGGCGGTGTGCTTGTGACGCGGAAGTGCCGCGTGTGTGACGTCATCTCGTCGGCAAGCCGAGCGTCTCATTCGAGGAGTAGGGCGTGTGGGTCTTTGTTGGGATTTACGGACGTCCTTGCGGCACACGTCGCGGTGTAATACTATCGCCAATACGCGATCGTGGTCCCGTCATCTATACGTATACCGTGCTTGTCTCCTTGCATTGGCGAAATCTGGCCCGATGGGTTCTTTAAACCGCTCTGAAAGAGAACCTCATTTTGCGGTTTTCGTTCTCCTTATTTATTCGTTCAGGAGTTATTGATATACTGAGCCGATTTTATGCCTTCAGGATCACCGCCATATGACATCACCAAATAAGAAAACAGTCAGTAGCGTTTTTTTTGCGTGCGTGCGTGTGCGTGTGTGTGTGTGTGTGTGTGCGTGTGCGTGTGTGTGTGTGTGTGTGTGTGTGTGTGTGTGTGTGTGTGTGTGTGTGTGTGTGTGTGTGTGTGTGTGTGTGTGTGTGTGTGTGTGTGTGTGTGTGTGTGTGTGTGTGTGTGTGTGTGTGGCGTGGTTCATCAAAGTGCGAACTCAAGCTGATGGGCGAAAAAGAAGGTAAAAATTATCTTGCGTGGCGTCGCATGAGTGGACCAGTATCTCTCAGGCGACGCCTGTGCTGCACTAGGCCTGATCGAGCATTTTGCTTAGGCTAAAGGAGAGGAATAGCCGCTCAAAATGCGAAGAAGCGAAAAGACAAAAAAAAAAATTCACGCCAGCTATAGCGGTGATGCGGATCGCTTTCGAGATTGAACTTTAATGCGCGAGTGGGTATTCGCATCTGTAAGTCTCGGAATGGTGGGGAAGCACCCTCTTCGGAGCCGTATCAGTTGCCCGCAGCCGCCTCGCGGTAAATTAAAACAAACACGTGATGCGAGATAACGCTCCGGCGCTCAGAAACCAATCTTTCGAGAATGAACACTGACCCGAACTTCGAGCGAGATACCTGCCTATGTGCACACAGACGCAGGCATTGAGCATCGTTATTAGCAGTCAGCAGGCATCATCTTTCTCTTCCGTCTTCGCATCTCCCATGTGTGTGTGTGTGCGTGTGTAAGTGATTCCTGCGAACCGGGGGGCTGTGGCGGTCGCAGAGCCGTTCCGGCGTTCATTAAAACGAAGAGGTCGACGCGATCAGGAGCCACTGCGGAGTGCGGCGAGAACTCGAAGCGGCGGCCAACACAAGGGCCCGACGCTGCGGCGTTTGGGGCGGCGGCGGGCCTGGCCGTCTGCAGCGTTCACGCGTATCTATCTGTCCATCCGCGGGAGCGGAACTTTGGGTTTATTGCGGCCGGGCGCCTTCTGCTCCCCGGGCTCCGAGCGCGCTCCTTTCTTATCGCAGCACTTCCTTTAGGCCTCGTTTAGCCTGATTTGCCGACAGCGTGGCATCAGCCTCATCCCCGCTCCCCTCAATCTTCTCGACTCGACGTCGGTGGCTGAGGCTGCGCATGCCCGAGCTATAGTGGAACGGTGGCTTTCGCTGTTGCGTACGCTGCCGTGAGCTTCTGCATAGAGCAATTCCTTTTTGTTTATCCGGTCTGTCTTCTTTTTTTTTTCTTTTGCCGTCTAAAGCAGCAGGTCAGCGTGGTGGGGCTTCTGGCATACACTTTCTTTTACTAACTCATGTGCTTGTGTAGTCATATTGGCTTCTGGAAGGAGCCTTTCTTACAGCATCCCTGCCTGTTTCTTTGTCTTTTCTTTTGCTGTTTTTTTCTTTTTAACTTATTTTTTCTTTTTGTTCTCGCAAGTGTTCATTTCCTTGTTCCAAGTCAACCAGCCCTCTTCGTGGTCGGAGTTATTGGTCCGCGCGTTATCTTTTGCAGTTCTCGGCGTAAAATATCGCTCAAAGACCTTGCTCTTCTTTGTTTTCGCGTATATTTTACATATCAGCCACAGGCCCACTATACAAGAAATGAAATGAGGGGAAACCTTATAAATTCAGCCGGTTGGCCTCTAACGTTGACTATATATATATATATATATATATATATATCTATATATATACATATATATATATATATATATATACTGTCAGATTTCGGCTGAATAATAAACGATATTCCTTCGGGCCATTATGAACATACTGCACCAAATTAGTATCTCTCCCTCTCCCTCCCTCTCTCCCCCCTCTCTCTCCCTGCGTCCCTGACTCACACTCTCTCTCTCTGCGGAGCACACGCAGTTCGTGCTTTTACGCATAATGAGTCTGGCTTTCTTTTCGTGTATAGAAGACAAACATGTGCATCCCTTATTTAAGCAGCTAGCAGCGTTTTTTTATATATTCTTCGTAATACAGCCCACCATGCCTCCCCCGCCCCCTCCACCCCACGAAGCAGGCTAAATGCAGACAAACGATAGGGCAGCCCGTAGAGACGAGGGCATGTCGTGCACAGAATACACGAGGAAGGTGGAGCTAGTAGTGTAGATGTGTGCGAGTCTTACATTTGGCAATGTATTTCTGACTATACTTAATCGTATACTGCAATATTTGTTGACCAGTACAAAGACGTTGACTTTGCAAACGTGCCTGTCTTTATTATATCCGGAATGATACCTACACCGGCATACTTTGTAAAGGCAAATGCATACCGTGTATTGTATACGGAGGTGGGTGGTATTGATAGCGCGCGAGCATTGTACGAGGCGCACGGCATATCTGACTGGCTGCCTAATTTTGGCCCACTCTCGTTTGGTTAGCGCACGGACATCGAGTTTATAAAGGCGGCCGGCTCAATCGTTGTGATAGCGAATAATGGCATGCATCCTCAATATCGTATAGTGAAGACGATGGCCTTGTGGGCCGATGCGTATACAAAGGAAGGCGGGATTGATAGTGTCTGTGCGTTTGACGGCGAGCAACATATCTCTAGCTAATTAATTTCAGAGTAGCCTGGCTTGGTTAGTCCGCCGACATTGCCTTTTCCAACCTTGCTGCGTCAACCATTGATATCACGGTGCTTACGTATATCCTGGCTTCTCTTGCGAATACGCGGGCTTAACGCTCCTTGAGCATACGAAGGATGGCGGGAGTGACCGAGCATGTGTGATCTACAGTGGCCAAGTTATATCTGGCTGCTTAACTTTAGCCCAATCTGGTTCGGTTAGAGCGTAGACATCAATCACATTTACAAGTGTGTCTGATTCGACCGTCGACATCGAGATGGACGCGTGTTTTCTGTTGAGTTTTCTCTTCTTGGTGGTTCCTGCCTGCGCTCGGGTGAAGATGAGCCAGCTTGCAAGCTTTTCTCCTTATTGTGTCGTCTTCAGAAAAAGACGCCGACTTCGATGCGAACCTCAATCAGACATTGAAGCACACTTTGTATAGTATAGCGTTTACACAGGGCGTGCTGACGTGATAGAGTGGGACAGCGATTCGGGGGCCTCGGACGCCCGGTGATGCAGACGGGATTCAACACGCTTACGCAGAGCGCCGCAAATTGCGCGTACATGACTGGGCGATTTGTCTCCCTTTGAATCGGCACCTATCTGTTGAGTGCATTCAGCATTTATTTTGCGGCGTTGATTCTGTTTCCACGGGGATTCAAATGGAGGGCTTTATATACACTTCTCGATGCCTCTCACTCTCGACACGGCACAATTGGGAGATTCACGAACGCGTAAGTCATTCGACGGGGAGTGGGAGCGTGGAGGCCATAAAAATTGAACGCATTACGTGATTAAGCAGGCGCAAGCCACGCCGTGACTGGGTGGAAATGCCGGCGGCGTGTTTTTGAATTGTCGGTGACCACTTTCTTCTTTTTTTCTGTTCGTCGTCGTTCAGGGAGCTACTAGTGTCCGAATGCTCGAAGTGTGTGTTCGTTCTCGTTTACGAGGCAAAACACCTAGCAATTTATTGGTGTAATTTGTAATCACGAATCGCTTGCATGAACAATAAAAAAAAAGATGGAGTGAATCAGCGTGTGGGCAGAGGGCGTAGAAAGAAATAATTAATGTCGCCAGTCTCTCAAAAGTAAGAAGAGAGCGGGAGTCGTTGTTGTTGTTTGTTCTTTTTGAATTTGAGAGCGTGAGAGAGATCACGTTCTCTGTCAGGCGAAGCAGCCGCGCGGGAAACGACCGCCAAGTAGCAAACTTCTTTTATCTCTTCATCTGGACGTGCTTAACGAGAGACCTGCCTCCCGCGCCACGTAAAGTGGTATAGGCGTGAGAGAGAAAGAGCGAGAGAGAACGAAAACTAGGGCGTCCGTTATATATTACCTTAGGCTTCCACCTCCTAGCGGGCGTTACCTTATTTATTGAGTCGCCGGGGATCTTCCGCCTCCGCTGGCTTTGTGTACAATCTGCCCGCGAGTTACTTTAGCGCTTACATACAAAACGTCGAGCTCACGGCGGCGTGACCAATACGCGTCGCACAGAACCGAGACACCTGCAAGCGAGATGCGGGAAGCCTTGTTTCAGTGAGCGGTCCCGCTGCTCCACAGTTGATGGACGGCGGTGGTAGCCACATACTAATTATTTCTCAAATACTGGCACGGCTATAAGAAAGCTGGGCCTAAGAAGAGAGAAATGGAGGAGAGAAGAAGAAACGTTGGGCCTCGGGGCAAGGTGTTGAAAGCGACAGGTGCGAGGACGAGCGGCGCTCGTCTGGCTCGTTTGTAAACGTCGAAAGTCGACGGGGACCCTACGTGCATCGGCGAGACGTTGCTTCTAAAACACGCGTGCACGTACACACGCACACACACGCGCGCACAGACACACTCACGTGCCCGCACGTACAGGCGTATGAATATGCGATAGAGTTTGCGTGCTTTGAGATGCGACGCAGCGTGCTTAGCACACGGAAGGAGACTTGGCTCGGAGTGGCTCATTTCCCTCTCCCACGTGCTCTCGTCCTCCCCTCCCCTCTGTTCTTGGCGGTTCTCCGCGACGGGCCTCCATATAGCTCCCGTCATCGAGACATCCGCGTCGTCGTCTCCCCTTAATAAAACGACTCGCGTTGTGATGCGGGTCGCCTTTTAATCCGCCCCGGCTCCTTCCTATCTGGCTGCCTTCCCTCGTGCACCGCAGCGCGAGAATCATCCATCAACGCCGCCGCAGAGGACGAGGCCACCCGCCGCGAAGTGGTGCCTCTGAAAGCGTTATTAGCACCGTCCCCGAGTGGTTAAAACGTCGTCGACCCTCTACTCTCGCGCTCTCTCTCTCTCTCGACGAGAGAGCGCGAGAGAGCCAGTGCTCGATTCTCTTCGATTTTCTTCTTCAACCCTATCGCGACGGTTGGAGGCGAACGCGTTCGTTCTCACCGATCTGTCAGCGGGTCTGCGCACCGCCGCCGTCGCCGCCAGAGGATTGGATTTGCCGGAATAATGGAGCGACGCGGCCCGTATGGGGGGAGGGGAGGAGTAGGGGAGGGGGTGAGTATTAGAGGGTTATACGCAAATGACGTTTACCTTGCGCGCATTGCTGCGGAGGAGAAGGATGAGCGATGCCCGCACTTGGATCCCGCGGCATGCGCCTTTCGATGAGCGCGCCCTGGTAGTAGTATCCTCCTGTTTCGTTTTCTTTCTTTTTTTTCCCCTAGGCGGTTTCGTAAATGGAAGATTTCGGGCCACGGCTACCTCTTGAAAGACCGACCCCGACAGATCCGAGGAAACTTGAATGGCGATCACATGCCTGCCGCTAAATAATATACCTGAATTTATGTGGGACCAGCTAGCCTATAACATCGGCGCGTTTGTTTATACCCCGCTCTTCGTGGCGAAGTTTTTCGACAACGTTCTTCGCTGGCTCGGGACTGCCTGCTTATAGGCCAATGGGGCTCCGCCGCAAGAGCATAAACGAATAAGGAAATAAACATAAGAAAGGTTAAAGCAATGAATAAATTAAATATTGAAAAGGCATTATTAGGAACAGGGGTATAGTATTCTGCTGAAGAAGCAAGGCGGATGTTCAGTGCCAAGAGAATATCTCATATAGGCGGAATATTTTACATCTTTACAGTAAAATACGGTGAGAGGAAGGAAAAAAAGAGGAGTGAGGAGGTAAGCAAGGGGGGGGGGGGTGCGAGATCTATTAGTTTTCGTGGTGCTGTGACAGACACATTTGTCGGCCACGAAATTGCAGCGCGATATTTCAAGTTTAAAATAGCGACAGGGTGCACATCTGCTTTAGCAGCGTTTATATCCATCGGGTTTGCTAATCTACAGTGCTCACGTAATGAAATTCGTCAGGGAGCACTTAGTAGAACCCTGTACATGTGCAAAGTACTCGACAGCAGCACGCCATGCCACTAGGAATCTGATCACCAATAGGCGACGCGGACTCCGATCCAAGTGCACACGCCGAAATTACGTTGATGTGACACAAACTGTAGCCCGTGGGAAAGAAACCATTCGTATTAGTTCGCCATAGATTGACGCGTCCCATTCCGTGAGCACCGCACATATCACGCTCACAGTATTCGCTATCTACTGAACTGGAAATCACAACGCGTGCGAAGTATTTTGCATGGTACACAACTGTGGCTTCAGAGGAAACAGGATCACGATATTTCTAATCCGGACCTCGAGCCTCACACGGCTTTGATCTTTAGTGGAGATACAGCGTATCGTTCTTCCGCCGGGCCACCCTGCTACAAAAGCAAGGAAGGAATTAAAAAAAAACAGAAAAAGCGGAACAGTAAAGCAATGAAACGAGCAATAATCTGAGTTGTCTGATGATGAATTCTCCTCGCGCAACGTGGTCGGCGGCCACCCCGAATTAAAAGCACCCGAAAACACGAACCCCGCACACATGCGCGCAAAACACGAACACAAAACACAATGGCAAGCGGAGTCGCACTGCGCACGGTGGAGGAGCCCGCGAGAGCACCTCGCATCGTTTGTCTGCATGCGACACCGCCTGGGAGAAAGATTAGGGACCGTGAAAGATGAGCGTTCGAGTCATTTATCGTGGTGTCGGTGGCTTTTGATTTTAGCGACTGTCGCATTGACGCTAATAGGTCCCACAGGCCGAGTCCCCCGAGCACTACTTACACACTGGGCCACCTTGAGCACGCTGAGGTGTGTTGGCTGTAAGTGAAAGAAATAGCGAGTGAAATAACGTATGAAGAGAGAGATAAAGGATCACCGATGCCAACGGCGGAAAGTTGGCGTGTAAGAAGTGGAGGATCCGTTTTTTTTGTTTTTTTTTCTTATTCTTTTCTTTTTTTTAGGGGGAGGGGGGGTAGCGCCGCTGGAGATCCGGCGGCAGAAGTGGCGCCGCACCATCCGTTAAAAAAGTCATATTTCTACCTGATGCGAGGGCTCCTGCGTGTCATATTAGTTCCCTTCCCCGATACATTTTTCTCTCGAAGTCGTGGGCGGAGACGAATGGGGGACGGTAGGCGTATGGGAGCGGGCTTTGTAGACGCGAATCGCGTGGATTGGAGAAGCCTTTTACCGCAATACCGCGCGTAACTGTCACAGTTCGTGCACAAACGTAGTTAATTATTTTTTTTAATTATTTGCAATACTGCTAGTCTCAGTGAGACCAAAGCAGGGGGACACAGTTTTACGAGACGAAACAGACAGGTCATTATACATGGTACAGTAAAAGAAAGAAAGAAAAGAGAAAAAGCTTCCTGAACTACTGTAATAAATGCCTTTCCTGCGAGTGAGTGAGGAAACAACTTCATTCGGTCCACAATAGAAGCGAGTGAACTCCACGTCACCTGGCTAACTGTGAGAAAAATTCTCATCGTCATCAGCATATTCTTATTTTTTTCTAGGATTTTTTTCTATTCTTATCTATTTACCCATCTCTTGGGTCAGCTGAGTCATCATCATCGCCATCGGGCTGTTTTTATGTCCGCTGTTTTTTCGACCAAGGGTGTTGGCGTGGAGTAGAGGCAGAACATCAGCTTTTTAATCTCATCTGACCCAATTGACTGCAATATTTTTCATCTGATCGCGCCATTAAGTACTCTACCAGCTGCAGTACAACTTACTGTCTATGGCGTCATGGTGCTCAGCTCTGTAGATTGGGTGTTCAATGCCGGCCTGGGTTGTCGCATATGGATGGGAGTGAAATGCAAAAAAAAAAAGACGTTGGGGCACTTTGCTTTACACGTACCTTAAAGAACCCAAAGTGGTAAAAAAAAATCAAGCCGGAGTCCTCCACTGCGGCATGCCTCATAATCGTGTTGTTTTGACACGGGAAAAAAATCAGAATTTATTGTTTATTTTACCCAGTATACTCTGCCGTCCTCAACTACATATCCTACGGATTCCTCGAGACGCTGTCACTCATCGTGTTTTCCATAGTCCCCACAACTTTTGTGCTTAAACGTACACTTTCAAGGGGGAAATAAATATATACTGTCTACTACAGTTTTTTTTGGCTTTCCGTACTGAGGATCACATGTTTGTGACTGGTGGAATGCATTTATTGTTCCCTTTTATTTTCGAGAATGTCGGCAAACTGTAGCTCCTGGCTTGAGGCCACGTGTCATGTGTGATCCAATCCATGTTTACTTGTGTGGAAATTTAGTTTTTACTATCCGGAAGAAACCGTACCATGATGTCACTGTTATTATTATTATTATTATTATTATTATTATTATTTTTATTATTATTATTATTATTATTTACATAGAGCACAACACAGAGAAATCACGACGTCTGTCTCAAAGCTGGAGTTCATTTTAGAGATAATGCAGCTCCCGTTTATCGAAGGGATAAAGCCGATGTCGAAATTAGATGAGAGTGATCGCGACTACTTGCTTTTATACCACTGCATCCTGCAGCGAACTCCTCGTCTTGCTAGTGTCTCTATACCATCGGAGAGCGGTAATGCAACAGAAGCGGTGGCGCCCTTCTGAGTAATACTTCCGAAACTTCTTCAGGCAAGGCGTTCGAACAGCCTCCGGTTATGAACGCGCCGGGATATACATATACGGGTCTATAATTATCGCCCTTATCATTCTTCACTCTTATCTGTCTGTCTCCCTTTCGCGAAGCATAAAGAGCCGCTGTCATCGCGCCCATACGTGCAAAGTTATTAATACGTTTTCGGTCGGCATACGTGCACTGCAGGGGGCGCTTGTGACTCCGGGTAATTTGGGCGCATTAAGACCAGTCTTCGAGTCATATGCGTGTATATACAACCTTCGATCAGACGGCGCTCTTAAATGTGCGCGCACTTTTACAGTAGCTTGTACTTACTCCCTCAGATCCCTGACGGGCTGCGCTTACCGGTTCCTTTCTCTATTTCGTTACGTAATAACGCTTCCAGGCTTCGCACGTCGCTGTCGGAAACGCTACGCCTCGCCCTGTAGAGTAATCCGGATTGTGTCTCGAACACAAATTAAAGCGCTTATCGTTTGTAATCTTCGTTGCAGTGACGGTTATTGCTTAGCCGTCGTACCAATTAGTTCACGCTACTGGTTCTCCGCCCCCCCCCATTTACCCTCCCACCGACATCCCGCGCCCTTCCTTTCCCACCTTTTTTTTTTTACTTTGTACCCCCACTGCCAGGTCTACCTATATTCACTCTGATTACTTGCGTGCAGTGTTGTGGACGCCAGCCTCGCGCATAGACACTCTGCCCTTAAGTATTATAGGGCAGTGTCCAAACTATAACCATCCCAGCGAAGCTTACTCCGCTCTGCTTCGTACATAGTCAGAGACATAACAGTCGACAACTATCATCAGTACTGCGCGCTTTCTTTCTTTCTTTCTTTCTTTCTTTCTTTCTTTCTTTCTTTCCTTCTTTCTTTCTTTCTTTCTTTCTTTCTTTCTTTCTTTCTTTCTTTTCATTAACCGTTACAAGCTGCGGAGGAAGGCAGGACTGACTTTGTGCTGAGAGGTTAGTAGGGGGGCTGCGGAGGTTGCGGTGACAAGGCAATCATTACTCTCGCGGAGAGCAAAGGATGAACACACGAACTAGCCGACTGATACGTTGTCCCAGTGCATACTTTTGCTGTCGAGTAACGCGTTCGTTGCTGTAAGTTTTACGAAGCTGCACCAAATTAGCAGACCAAGAGCAGGCGCATTTCTTAAGGCGCGGTTAGGTTGCAGTGTGTTAGGGAGGACCGGAGAACACTCATCCTTTTTTTTTTTTCACAGGACTTTCTTTTTACCCGTAACTGCAGCTCTGATTCAGTGCCTTCGGTATGCTTCCTCTGACGATACTCAAAGCAGGCATTAAGTATTAGAAAGAGCAACAAATTAGCAATCTTCAAGTTACAGGAGTGCAATTCAGTGCAGAGGGCAGCAGTGCATGCGATGCCGTAGGAAAAAAAGAAAAAAAAACAGAACGCCGATGGCCTTCATTGAGGAAGTGAGAAGGGCAGTCGGGCTCGATTCGTAGCAGCGACGATATGATCGGGTGCAGTCGCCCGTCGTAGCACGAAGCGTAGAGCTGCAAATTGAAATGATGACTGTACCTTGAATACACTGTAGTCCCTGCCGTCGTCGCCTCCATCAGTGTATGAAGACGGGCATTTGATATTTAGTCTTTGCCGCTGGGTCGCTTCGTCCATGTGAAGATGTCAGCGATGTCGGTGTTGCATTTAACCACAACAGTTCCACACTGCTTCCTCACCTCGTGCATTGTAGAAAACCATAGCCATGCAGCAGTGGTCAGCATCCATGTCTTTCCTTCCTTTTCCTTAACTTTACGTGCTATTCGTCTGCTTCAACACCACATCACGTTTTTCAAGCGACGCTTGTATTGGCTCACAAGTGGCACGCAAAAAACCCCCAGTTGCTCCCAGAGCAGAGCAGCTGCGGGAAAGGGAGGCTTGATGAGCTAACAGTTGCGCCGGTGCCGGAGCGTGAGTCTTTAGCAAGGATTTCAGCTGCATAGGCGTGCGCTCACGCCACGCGAGCAACCATGCAATCAGAGCCGTTTCACTTCCGCTGGGTGTAGCGCGCGCTGCGCCGGCTTCGTTTCCGTTCAGTTCCGTCTCTGAAAACGGACGGGACGGCCACGTGTTGTGCTTTCCCCAGAGGAACGGGCAGCGTTCGACGAGCGGCGGCGAAAACTGGCCCGTGAAAGGCCTCACCGTCGGCGCGCCGATCCAGCCATTAGAGCCGCCCGAGCCCAGGCGATGCCACAGAAACGAGAAGATCTCGAGTCCCGAGCTAAGGGAGCGGGAGGTGGAAGCAATCCGGCACCGTTACCTGTGGGTTACTTAACCGTTACGAAGGTCAAGTGCATGCAGGACAAGCTTCGCTTACCCCAATTTTCCGGTAGGGGAAAGGTGGTCATTCTTTTTACTTATTTTTTCTATGCGAATTACAAGAATTTATTCTAAGCAACGCACACCTTAATTGCATGGGCAGAGTTACAACTCTACCGTATCGCTTTAGAATATAAGCACGCGCAACACACCTGCTACAATGCTTCGTCTTCACACTGATCTCAATGTTAATATGATTTAGGGAGTAAGGTGATCCGAAAGAAGGGCGTGAATAAATAGCGGGTGCAGCAGGCTAGAAGATCTAATGTCAGGCAAATCTCACTGCCGTGCTCTCTCTCTCTCTCACATGCACACACACGCGCATACACGCACACAGAAAAAAGAACGTACGGGAAGAGAGAGCAAAATTTGGTCTTGTCCGGCGGGCACAGTAACGCTCGTTCCCCGTCTCTTGTACTGTGTCCGCGAGTACTATTGGCGCTTTGCACAGTTTGAAGTATTACCTCGAAGAAACGCTACCATATTGTGTAGTGGCTCTCGGAAGGCGTTTCACGCAATCGCTGCAACTGCAGCCTGTGACTACTGCAGCGACGAGGAAACACTCCGTCATATTGCGCGGCATTGTCCGCGGTATTGCGTGCAACGACGCTCACATTTCTCCGCTTTGCTCAACCAGTTGGACAACTGCCCTCTGTCAGAACAAGCAATTCGGGAACCCCGAGGTGACCTACTAACAGATTGGAAGGCTGTGCGAGCATTGCTGCGCCGTACTTGTTATCCAACAACCCATGTGTGCGATCTCTCTTGATGTAAGGCTATGACTTCTCTACCTTCAAATCATCGAAGCAGGACCGTCGTTAATGGCTGCCATACATTGGCTCAACAACTGTTGTGTTTGCTTCCAGTTGTTGATGAATTCGACTTTGTCCCGCCATCTGCTTGCCGTCTGGTTAGCTCAAATGGTAGAGCGGCCGCCCCAGGAAGGGCGGTGGTCCCGGGCTCGAGTCTCCCGGACCAGGACGAATTTTTCTTCAACTGCGAGGCTTTTCTTTCCAGGAAACCGTATGAGTTTCCTTTGAAGCAATTGCTACGATTGAGTGGATGTCTCATTCGCCCCCGCCCTTCATTAATTGACTGGCAGTACGTCTGTTCAACGCGCAACGCATGCACTCGATACACTGAGCGAAATGCTGACGTCTCTCAAGTTGAGAAATATGCTCATCGAGTGTCATCGGCCTCATCGAGTGTGAGCGTGCAAGACGTTGCGCGTCTTTGAGAGAGAGAGAGAGAGAGAGAGAGAGAGAGAGAGAGAATAACTTTATTGAATTGGGGAAATGGGGATGGGGGATTAGGAGCTTGATGGGTGGTGCCCCAAGTCCAGGGCTCCACTGGCTTCTGCCGCTAGCCGAACGTGACCAAGAAGCGCCTTCTGGACCTTCGGGTCTGAGCTGGCGAGTTGAGACTTCTGCTTCCACAAACGGCGACGCACTTCGACGCGCGATTTACACGAACCCTCTCGATGCACCTTCGCGCCGTCGGCGGTGCCGTTGTCGTGCTGTCACGGTGTCGACACGCCCGCGCGTGCAAAGCTCGAAGGTCTCCAGAGGTGCGCAGTGCGTCTGGCTGCAAAAGCTGCGACACCATGAGGACGAAGCGTCACGCTCCGCTCGGTCGGCTCTGCCTGAGCCAGGACGGCGTTCCGGTTTCCGGTGTTGGCACGAGGGTTTCTGGGAGGCACGTTCCCGTTCCTGCTGAGCAGTTGTGGGCACACCGCACCGTGATTAAGCACACTGGTCTGAGCGGAACGGACAGAGTAGACGTGAAGCTAATTTATTCAATACTTTTTTGGGGGGGCACTGCCGAACGCCAGTGGCTTTCGTTCGGGCTCATCTCGTGAACCTATCAAACCTGCAACGCCACTTGCGGTGCTCCACATACAAGGTCCTCATCTTGCCAGCACTCTGAGACGCCTTTACTGCTACGCTAAAGATTTCTATCGCTTTTAGTTGTTCGCCGTTGGGGGAAACATTGAAATTTCAGATTTTGCGCCTGTGTTATCAACCTGGATATGCTGTATGTCTCTCTCTCTCTCTCTCTCTCTTGCATGATATATCCTTCTCTCCTGATCCACGCCTCCGGTGTAGGGTAGCAAACCAGTTACTGCCATCTGGTTACCCACCCTGCCTCTTCTTTCATTCGTTTCTTTCACTCTTTTCAACGGTATGTAGGGGCTACGCCTCCATCAAGTCCTTTCCAATCACAGGCCGGAAAAACGCGCACTCTCCCGCAAGCAAACCACCGTGAGTCACAAAGCTCACAATTTCTAGGAGGGTGTGCTGGCAGTCATCTGACCGCCGGGAACTTTAGTTCCAGTAACTGACTTGAACTCGGTGGTTCTGAGATTTCATCCTAATCTAGTTATCTTTAGCTGTATAAAGTTGCTATCCGCACTGAGATATATACATAGGCTATAAGTCTTGCTTAGCATTCGAATGCTTTGCGCAAGGGGTTACAACGCTCGCGGACAACTTTCTGAGGCAGTGAAAGAAAATACACGGAGGTAAAGTGCGCGCTAGTAAAAGTGCTCCTGAAAAACAAAGTACCACATTCTCATCTTTGTTAGCTTAAGCTGGCTAAGTGAAACCATTACCGTCTTATTTGTAACAACAAAATGAGTGAGAATGCAGCAGTGAATGTGTCAATTTCACCTATTTTTCTGCTTTTCTCTTCCGAGTTTGGGCAAATACGAAACCATCACACGAGAAAGCAACGATGAACCCATCCTACCCTCGCCCTTCTGTTCCCTCCCCAGTATCCATTCCAAGAAACCAAAAGCACTGTCAAACGTTGCCGGACTACTTGGCGCAGTAACATCCGTGCCAAAGCTGCACCCCTGCAGCTTTTCCCGCATTGCCGGAGAGAGTTGTCCGCGACTGCAGTGGAACGCTATGACACTATATCGGTATCCCAGCCTCGCATTCGCTGCAAAGGATAGCCCAGAGAGAAGCTTGCAGACTGCAGATTTCTTGCAGCAGTTATTCTGGATATGGCAGCCATTACTTGTCCCAGCTAATGCTTCCAGAGGCCTGACCAGGAGCCTCTTTTCTTCGCTATCCGCTTAAGTACCATTCGGTGGCAGAGCCGAATGACGCAAGCGCACCTGGAGCAATTGCTGTTTCAAGCCGTAATGTAAGCCGGTCGTTTACGTAACCTCATCTCGCCCCCCCCCCCCCCCCCATTCACTCCGACAGAAGCGCCGGCCGGCGTCCTTGAACATCTTGCTTTTGCCCATGCCACCTCCTAGCTGTAATCACGCGTTAATGGATAATGAACAGCTCGGGTTATCTCTTCCACCTTTCACTTCAGATAACCTGCAGCCGTCCTTCAGGCATTCACGGTTACTTATCACCTCATCGCCAATTCGTTTCCGACCTTTTCGCGTTTCAATTTCATTAGTGCAGCGATTGCAAATGGTGCCAGGCTTCGGATATGAGGTTGGCTTGTTTCTATAAGGAATGGGGCAAAACAGAAAAGAATCCTCTCCTGATGCAGGGTTGCCCGAATGTAAGGACACATCTGTCAGTATTTTAATGGCTCTCTCAGGTACACCTAGCACATTTATACTGATCCCTCATTCAACAGAGGTAGCATCCGAAGTAGCGACAGAAGTGGTTCAACAGAAGTAGCGTCCACGAATTGCGTATTTTATCACACATTATTTCGCAGTTGTTGCGAATGTAAGAGCAGAAATAGAGGATAGAAGCAAGAATAAAAAAGAAAGGCATGGACGACAACTAGACGAACTCCCGTTTTATTAGTCTACAAAGGGTGTAAGAGAATGGTGTTGCTAAAAGAGAGAGAGAGAGAGGAGAACACAGCGCGCTCGTGAGAGGATCCACATCAGGGCTATACGGACGGTCAATTCAGGACGCTGTACTTAAAAAAACTGCAGTAGCGAGCGAACTGCCTTTTCCACCAGCGACGGATCAGGTCACGGTCTCAGAATCTTGGAATAGTAAGGATAGTAAAGTACCCTAACCTAATGATGGCAAAGTGCCCTAACCCACCCTTGATAAAAATAGCAAGAAAACGTTTGCTCTTTGTCAACGCTGCTTCTGAAATAAAGCAGCAGCATAGCTGCGTTGCGTCGGTGAATATTCAATGAGCGTGTCGTGTATGCAGCGAGCGTTGGGCGAGCGAATTCCGTGTACGCATATTCGATTGAGCGTCTGTGTACGCAAGTTCTCAGTTATCTTCAAGCAAAAACAAAAGAACAAAAAAAAATACACAGCAACTTCAGGGTTCGCGATCCTTCCTCACCAGAGAACTTTTGCAGTTAGGGTACACTAGTGTGTCGTGAAAGACATCGTGGGCTCTCATAATTCAGTCGTTTCCCGGCGGCGGCAATGAATTCCCGAGACGTAGCACACTCTGCCGTAAACTACGATACGCGGAACTTCGTCGTTACGACTGCCGATGATCCTATAAAGGTGTGTGTCATCGCGGTGCGGTTTCCTTCTTTTTTTCTGTCCTTCGTTTCCTTCGCGATAGTTTCTTCATTAAAGGAGCATCGTGGCTTGAATTCTCGCCGCTATTCCTAATGGCTCGGTCGGCTTCCCTTTCCAAGTCACGCGGCGTTCGTGTTTAACTTGCCAGCATGTTTACTTTGCCTCACGAGTCTCGTAAGGCATTCTTGGGTTCGATTATTTCCTTTTGTAGACGGGCACGCGTGGCTTGGCTTGGCTGCATACGGTTTCCTCGGTGGTGAAACCTCCAGCAATATTGGTATGCAATCCCTATGGCCATCCTGTAATGGCTGCCTTTCTGTTGACGGCAGTAAGGGTCTGCAAACTGGCACTGCAAGCTGACTGACCAGTCTTTACTGCAGCCGTTCTACCGCGACGCCGTGCTGAATCGCCCGTCGTAAAGCACGTTCGGTATGTGTGGTCATAGTTACTTTGACTTCTTTGTTTTACTTGTCGCTGAAGCTTGGCTGGCTAGCGGTGGATCTAGCGTGTATACTGTGGTGGTCCTTTTCGATAGTTTCGCCTCGGCTGACGTCTTTTTTGTTTTTTTTCCCCGCTTGTTATGTCGTCTGACGGCTGTGGAGCCGCCATACACATACGAGCGGACAGTGGGTTTGATTGTCAGTCGTATCCCTGTTTTCTCTCTCTCTCTCTCGCTCTCTCCTCTTCTCTTGCAACGCGATGGCTGCTTCTGCTGCACGCCGCTTACGACACCGTATTCCGAGTAGCTCACTTAATGTGGCGTTCAAAGAAGTGAATGCCAATGGAGCTCGTGGAATATTGAAAGCTTCGTTGGGTGCGACGCTTGAGAAAACGCTACGTTGTCTGCTCAGCAGAATAGGAGAGCGAAACTTAGCGCGGTGTACTGGTGTTTTACGCAAGGAGGCCATTGCATCGCAGTTTGCGGAACTTGGGCCCTTTGTAACTTCAGCATCGGGGTTTTATTAGCGCATTTATCCTCCTCCGTGTTCTGTTCACCCGCAAAGTATAGCTAAGCAGACGATATTGCGGTTAACATTGCTGCTTTAATTCACTCTTTCTTCTTCTCTCTCCTCTTGTAGACATCACCGGCCATCACCTTTTTCTTCCCAAACAATGATGAAAAAAACAACACAAACAAAATAACCGGGACAACGAGCTGGGGAGCTTGTCATGCATTCGTTATTTCCACTTGGTTCCCAAAGTGGAAGATTCAAGAGCGATCGAGAAAGAAGTAACTTTTCTCATCGAGGAGCCAATTATTGCCCACATAAGGTGCTTCATCTAATGAGGCTTTAACGAGAAATTATGTCGTGCGAAAGTGGGTGTTGGTCGCGTAAAAAAAAAAGTAAATGTAAACAACACGGGAAAATGTAGATACATTTCGTATACATCCCACTCAGTTCTCTAATGCAGCTTCACCACAGACAGCGATCGAACAAACCCTCGCGATTACGGCAAAACAATTGAGGCGTTACTCGTCTCGTAGCGCGGCCCTACGTACCCATCAATCAGTCAGTCAGAGCGACGAGAAGATATCTACGCGAGTGGAAGAAAACGGGCGCACTTCGCTTCGGGCGCTAAGCGAAGCAAGTTGCAAAAAACGAAGAAGAAACGTCAGAGAAAAGAAAAAAAAGGACAGTACAGGCATTATAGCTCGACGCGCACAACAACAGGTTCGCGCCAGGGACGCACCGGGGCTTGCACAAAAAAAAAAAAAACACACCAGCGTGGGGGAGGAGGGCTAAGTGGCAACGTGCAATGCGGGGCTCAGGCGGGCGCCGCCGGCGCAATGGCGCAGCGAGAGGAAACGACGGGTCTCGAGCGGCAAAGCCTGCAGGACTCCATCCATCTCTTGTCTCGGGAGCCGTCAATTCGCGGGCCGAAATCAGACGCACGGGGCGGGCGGCAGACCCGGCGCCAGTGCAAGTGGCAGAACCGGAGGTATAGGGCGCACCCTTCTCTCTCTCTCAGCCACTGGCATCAGAGAGAGAGAGAGGGGGGGGGAGCGGTGGCACACCCGGTAGCTGCACGGCAGCGAAGGCGCCCGACAGCGGCTGTAATTGATTTCGATGCCCGAAACGATCTGGCACCCGGAGCAGCAGCGCGGAGATGTATGGCCTCTCCCGACGGCCCTTGTCGCTCTGGTGTCTCTCTGTCTGGCCAACCTTGCCTCACTTTCTTTATCTGTTTTTTTTTGTTTCCTAGCCGAAGACACGGCACGCGGAGGTGAAAGGGCTCAGCGGCACGGCGCTTTGTGTACACAACAATACACGTCGAAGACGGGGCAACACGTTTCTGCTCCACTCCGCTACGACACCTTTAGAAGGCAAGCCGAAGAGAAAAGAAAGGGTCGAAAGTGTGTGGCTTACACGCGCGAACGCAATAGCGTTACGGCGATACTACAGGTCCTTCGTGAATTCTGCCCGCTTTGAAAGGCCAGAAAGCTGCAGACCTATCTTACTCCTATACGGAAATGTGCCTTGTCCCACGCGGCTTATGAGACTTCTCGGCCCGGCTAAAATTTTCCGATGCGCAACTACAAGCCATTCGCTTTCGTGGCGAGGATGATATTGCCTACACGCTATGGGTTACCTTTCTTAGCCTAGCGAATCACATGTACAGACAGATACCCACACGCATACGCACGTACAAGCACACGCACAAACACATGCCAGCAATGACAAATGTCAAATCCAAGCGCCCCGTTAAGGCGGCTGTTCTCGAGGTCTTCGTTTTTCACGTCTGCGTCTGTACTTCTATTTATTTATTTATTTTCTTTTGCGCGGAGGCGACTTTCAGCAGGGCCAAAAAAGTTCAACTACGTAGGCACGGGCTGTTGTTTACTGTGGAATATGCAAACCACTTTCTCGTGAGTAGTGTGCAAGATATGTTTATAAGCTGAGGAAGCCGCGCAGTTCACGGAATTAAGCGACTTGGATGGACTAGTTGGTTGCTGGCTCGATGGAACATTGTTATAACGGCGCTTTTCGAGGACAGGACCCAGAATGAATAAACAGAGGACATAGAGGCACACGGAAACACAGGATGCACATAGGACAGTCACCGACAGTGACTGTCCTCTTGTCATTCTTTCTGAGTCCTGTCCTCAAAACGCGCCGTTATAACCACGTTACATCAGTTCACGGACATATACTGTACGTTTTCTGCGAAATAAAGCTGAAATGAATTGAATTAAAAGCGTTTCGTTTCTCCTAAAGCTCTGGCCGCGCAGCCTCACGATTTGAGCTACAGTGCAGCAATTACAACGACCGCGCGAAGCGAAGCAGAGTGGCACGTCTACATTGAAAGAAAGCGAAATCTTCCTTTTTTACACGTACTTTTTGTCCCGTTTGTCAAACGCTAAATTTCTGTATGAATCGATTCCCGTTTGGCCGGATAGCAGTGATGCCCGTATTCTCCCGTATCTCGTAAGCACTGCTGGCGCTATGTCATAACAACGACAAAGAAGCATTATAGAAATAGTTCATTTTCACCTTAAAAGTTTGGTCCTAGGCATGCCGTGGAACTAAAGAAGAAGTTGTTTCTCTGAGCCAGTTCTCCTGTATGAATCCTAATCTGCCGCCGTGTACCATTCTCATTGGGATTATTGATTTTAAAAGTTTATCGATACTGTCTGTCGACCTGCCGCTAAAGGAGTGTTGGACTTTTTTTTTATACTAAGCCAGACCATCGTCCTCTTTGTAGAAACCGGTGTTAGTAATCTGGCTTCCAACTTCTTTCTGGGTTAGCCCTCGTCTCTATTCATCATGTAACCATAGCGTGCAGGCCTTTCTCTTTGCCTTTCACTGCAATGAGTGCTGTCCTGGATATATGTTGCGAACTGCATTTTCCCATGTAATTCCATGCCAGTCCGCCGCAGTGGTTATACATGAGACACTGAACTTTCAGGATTTCATTTCTTTTGCGGCAGCTTAGGCTCTGATTACGCACGGAATATTACTCGCACCAATGTCAAACAGCCTACTTGATACTTCACCTTAAATGATTGCTTCTTATTCTTATCGTGTTCCTTCGTCCCGATCCCTGCAGAGTAGCATGTAGGCGAAAATACGCTGGCTAACTACTCTGCGGTTTCAATAAGGAGCTTTCTTTCTCTGTCTTACCGTATACAGAACTCCAAAGCTTTCGTCCAATTTTTCTCTACTGTCTCTATAGCGCTGGCCGCTTCTCAAATAGCCTTTTATTAATCCATCGTTGAAGTGTCACGGCAGAATGTTTGATGTAAGTGGTCCTATTAATCGGAGTGTCAATTTTCGGCTTTTGCAGAAGTGCTGTAAGCGGAAATAGCTCCCAGGTAGCGTATAATGCGTATCCTTAAACACCCCTCGACTGGGCGTTTAATATATTCCGTACGGTCGAAACAAGATTGTTACTCCCTGCTGGCAGGAGTTATTGCGTGGTCCATTTGGAGTATTTTTTACGCCCTGCTGGCCAAAGTTTTTCACACTCTTACACAAATGTACACCCTTTGGGGTGTATATTTGCCACACAAGAATAATCGCCATCTGTTTCGCTTGCGTTTCCGTTCTTCGAAATGCTGCGCTCGCTACTTTCCTGTTGAGAATGCTCTGTCATGCTTATAACGCCCATGCCGTTCGTGACTTGGAAGTACCGGGCTTGCAGCGTTAAAAGAAGGAAATGCGGACAAGGCAGATCATGATTATCGTTGTGCGGCAAGATACGACCCAAAGGGTGTAATTTTGCTTCAGAGTGTGTGGTGCATTGGGGCTATTTTTTATGTTATTTTTTTTACTCCCCACTGGGCATAATTTCTGTGTGGTGCAGGGGGAGTAAGAAAAGCGGGATCACGTCAGTTTTATGAATATTTCTAATTCTGCAGAGCCGCAGATCAAATCTCGAAATGTACACACATGAGTGGAAGACCGTGTCAAATGTGGTGAAAGAAGTCAATGAGAGTAGATAACGCTTGACATACGTAAAAAAAATTTGAGAAACGCTAAATGCAGGAATTCGAAAGACATCCAACACACCCGATATGCGCAATAAGAAGCGACTCTACCAGTATATAGGGCATCGACAGAGCCTGGTGATCAGCTGCGCTGTTTTCGGAAATACGACTCACGTGCTCCCGCATATTATATCTGCCTCACTGAAATTAACGTGAAGACTAAATCGACACAAAACTACTAATTCAAGATAGAGCGAGGAAACGAAGATTTGCGCGCAATTTTTCAAGAGTAGCATGCCATTCTGCGGGTGATGAAGTGACTTCGCGCGCTGCCGGCATTTGCGGCCAAAAAGAAATAGTGTGTCAGTTATCCGTAAGTTAACCCGGAGTGGCTCATAATCAAACCGTGATTTTGCCTCGTAAGACCTAAGATTTCAATTCAGTTTCATCTCTCCTGAAGATCAAAGTGCCTTATGGTAGGGAACCTAATTCAGAGCCTCCCGTAGTTCACGCATACGTAAATATATTCCTTGTAGCCTTAGACTTAGAATAGCACTTGGGCAACTCGGTCTAAGTTCACGGCGCAGTTGCAGCGCAAAGCACTGAAGTGAGGAAAGACGAACGAGAAGTTAGCCTCTGTTTTTGTTTCCGCTAACATCACGTTTGTTGTTCCGCACTTCGGTGCGTTGCTTTGCAATAGTAGAGGGGAGAATTATGTTTTCTTTATTAGTTTTAATTTTGTACTTGTACTTTAAGCGATGTGTGGGACTCTAACTTATCGTTCTTTTCATCTCGAGAAATATCCTATGCTATGAATAAAAAAAAAATAAGAGCAGAAGTAAACACAGGAACCAAAGGTCTCGCAATGCAGTGACAAACGTGGTCAGTTCACCACCGATGTCTGTTTGCCGCACTCAGTTAGCAGAAAGCAGCGACCCTAAAGGCACGGCCAGCAGGCCTGTAGAAACACAGAGCGCGTACTGCGGACCCATTTGCGTTTCCGTAGCGCCATTCTTTCGCCACGCGCGAGCCGTCTCAATTAAGGTGGCGGCAAAGGGAAAGCCTCCGGGACCCCGCCAGGTTGAATGGAAAAGGTGTGTGGGAGCGGCTCCCGCCGCGTCTTCCGGCGGGGGGCTCGAGCCAAGCCCCGTCTTTGAAGGCTCCACTAAAAATGGCCGCGGCTCTATATCCTTGCATCACCTCTCGCCGGTCTTTTCAGCGCCTCGCGTGCTGGCGCGGGCGTCCGCCGCGAAATTAATTGACTAGCTCCGTGGTTTGGCGCCGGTGCCGCCGATGGGACCTTTTATGTCAGCGCTCCCCCGGGCGCTCCTCTGGTTCGACGAGGGAGGTGGAGGGGGGGGGGGGGGGAGGAGGGAGCTTATATACTGAGCGCGTCGTCGCCCACTCTCAGTTTTGAAAAGCGCGCGCCTTCGCCAGTGCACCTGTTTAGAGACAGAAATTTTTTTTGTGTGAACTACAGGCTCTTTTACGTATGCTCCACTGCAGCCTTTGATGCAGTCAGCTGCGTGTAAGAATTCGCACGAAGTATTTCGCCCGTGACGCGTACTGCAGCCGCGTGCGCTGAATAGAGCGGAAAGGTTCGGCACTACAGCGAGTTCTACAAGTCATATTCTGCCTGCATGAACTAATAGAAAGAACAGGAGAACTGCTAAAGAAAGTGTTACGCATACAGAAGGAGCGTTTGCTTGCGTCGCAGTTCTAACACCGCGCGCCTCTCTTTATTATCTTTTTTTCGCGCACATAGTCTAGCCTCTGCTTCACTGCACCCAAGTCAGTAAGCGCAGGCGAGTTAACAACTCTGAAACACCTCGCCTCTGCTTGGACTCCCCGTTTCTCTATACATGACTCTTCCACGCACGCATTTATCTCATCGCTCACGACGAAAGCTTGAAACGCCCCGAGGGGAAGACCGCGTCGCTCCCCCATAGTCTGTACGTTAGTCCCCGATGGTTAGTTTGCTGTCGGTAGGTTGGTTATTTGGTTAGCTTGTTTGCTGTAACTTGTTTGTTGGTAGCGCACTTTCGGAAAGTTTCACAAGAGCTGATCTTGCTGTCTCACGACAAAAAAAAACAAAAAAAAAAATATGTGGCAAGCCAGACTCGTGGATTCGAGGTCGACAGAGGCACGTCCCATGCGCCCGAAATGCTTCTGTATAGAAGTTGGCCTACTCTCTGTGCGGGGGTTCTAATTATAATTTGCAAGCGTCGAAACACTGAGCAGTCACGCTAATTAACAAATCGTGTGTTGCGCCAGATGGTGCGCTAACGAGACTGCTGGAGCTCCAAAACGCCGCAGCAAGCATGACATTTCGCAGGACGTTGTTGCTTGAGGTCAAAGTTCAATCGTCACAAGTGGCTTTTCTTTCGTTGCGCGTTCATTGGATCATTCAGATGTTTATTTTTTCTTGTAGAAACTTTTTTGGCAGCACAGCCACTATGCGACATGCACCAACACCAATACTCGGCTTGAAAAGAGTTTCGCAAAGATGGTCAGATTAAACCAAGTTTCGTGTCCCTAACTCGTTCTGTTTGCAAGGGAGAGAATGTAGCAGCAAGTTATCATGCCCTGTACTTTCATGCTCTACAAAGACATTGACGTTTGCTTAGTGCCAAAGCTTGTTCCATAATTAACTTATTTCGCTCGTCTCTGTTGAAACGTTCGTATGTTTGTATCCGTGCTATAGGTAAGACTTCGAGTTAAAAGCTTTCATAGAATGTGGAAAAATTCACTAGACTGTAACTAAACGAAAAAAATTAAAGAAAACGAAAGATACGAAAAATGAAGTATACTGCCGCAAATGAACCTACCAGGGGAAGATAAGCGTACTCTGTGAACACTGAATTTGGTTCTTTCACAGACTGTCTGCAAATCCGCAAGCGCAAGGGTAAATCCTTATATAGTAATACTAAGCTGCGGAGGCGTTATAAGCAACAAACAAAAATGGAGGTAATTCAAGCCTACATTATTCGAGACGTGCGACTCCCGCATATGCGAGCATGCTACTGGACCACAAAAACTTGCCGCGCACTTATGCAAAATTTATTTACCATTTTTTTTAATGCAGCGCTCGTAACTCCCTTTGTTGTACGATCATGATGTTGCAATTTCCTAGTAGCGTTATATGTGTGCATGTGCCGTGCCACAACTTGAAAATTGAATAATTTTTCTTGCTGTTATCAGGTTCCTATAGCAGCTTCGGTATTGCGCCACAGGTCGCACAATGTTGCATATCATTATCGACTCCGTCAGTCGAGGTCTGTCTGCAGCGGTTTTTTTTTTAGTTCAGTTTATTTCTTTAATAAGGAGAGACATACATGTTCACATAAGTATACAGAAGGAGGTCCCAGAGCATGTGGCTGAAAGGGGACCTCCTGACAGAAAATATATACATTAAAGGAAATACAAGGCATAAAACAGCAATACAGTAGTCACAGTGATGAAGAATATTCAAAGTATAACTAACAACTGTAAAGTAATATGAAGTCAATAGCTAGTCATACAATTAAAACAGTAGTTTAGGGCATTCGCAACATAACAAACCAAAATACTTATAAAGGCTATAAATGAGAGAATAAGAAAACTAAAGAAAAAAGAAAAAAACGGCAAGGAAATGAGCAGGAGTGAGGTGAATAGCTTAGATATGTGGATTATTTTGGCTATCTAGCAGAAAAGTGAATAATGTTTTCTTGAAGGAACTCAAAGAAGAAGAGTGCTTGACATTTAATGGGAGGCTGTTCCAAGTGGACAATGCTGCGAAATATCCAGATTGTTTTCCATAATTAGTATGTATTAGTGGCAATAAGAAATTGTTGTTAGCTGCAAACCTTGTGCGGTTCAAGTTAACCAAAGTAGCCGTAGAAAATATATTTACTGGAGAAGGATTACGTATTACCTTAAATAACAGTGACGCACTTTGCAGGCTTCAACGCGCCGTTGTGGACATGTGGCTGCGGTACCGACCCGCGTTCCAAGGTCGCGGTTATCATGTGGCATAGAGTTTCTAAAAATACCCTAGAGGGAAATGTGGCGCTAGTGTCTACGGGGGTTCTCATGAGCGTCGCCTCAACCTACATGGGAATGATGGGAAGTACAGGCTTCGGATTGACTTCGGTCTTTAGACTAGTGGCGTTTGCTTCTAGCGCAGTAAACGACGCTATACTCAAATATTATCGCGTAAAATCTAATTCTATTTCTGCAGTATGTTATATAATGCACAACACGCTACATAAAATTTGCATGACTTAGAGATGGAAGCATGGTTTACTATGGTTTGTTAGCAGGACACACCAGGGTATGCATACTTGTGCGATTCTGTTCCCAATTGAATGCCAAAGAATAATTATTTATTCATTTTTGCAACAGCAAAACAACCGTGCATGTACTTATATAAAAATACTCAGGTATTTCTGGAAATAAAAATGTTGTATTGTGACAAAGCGTTGCGCCCTTGAGAGGAATGCTACAAGTGTCGTCTGCTACGACGCCTGCTCGCTGCAAACGCGTGACTTTTCTCGCAGACGACAGGCACTTGCGAACTCTCTCGCTCTTTCGAAAGGTTGCGTCGGCTGTCACAATTGCTGAACGTCTTCAAGTACTTTTAAGAACATCTGCTGCAGTGCTAGCTAGTGGCCTCCTACGAGTATGCTCCATCATATTTTATATTGGCGTACCGCTTCCGAAGCGTTACAGCGTGGCTTTGCGGGTACCCATTGTGCGACACTAGACTACAGCTAGGAAGCAGCTTTCCTACCACAAGTAAGTGTGTGTTCTCAAAGTGCTAAAACACGCATTTCAATGAGCACATAATGAAGCCCTTAATAAAATTTGATTGTCAGGCCACTAGAAGTACAATTGTATATGTCTTGTATCAGTAGTGCCTTCTTTGTTCTATTCTGAATTTTAATAAAGCACGTAACGCTACAGTGCCACCCTAACACACTTAACAAACAAAGGTCTAAACGCTCAAAACATGTTCTTTCAACGTTTACGATGCCGCCGCTTTCTCGTCACGGCTTCGACGCCACACCGCGACACATGTCGCTGGCTCCGAGCAACATAACAAACGCAGAGAGCTTTGCGTTGCACTGTCCAATTGCAGGTTATAGCAATTGCGCTTGGAGCGAAACCGAAACTTTTAAAAAAATACTTGTACACTAGTTCGCCAGATTTGCCTCTAGGTATACTAATATGAAACTCTATGTCATGTGGGGTGTGTAGATAATGTCAGAAAAACGTTTCTGCACTCCGGATGTCGATGTAGGTGAATGCTACACTCCGGCTCTGCACACACGCTCGGGAATATCATGTATAGTAAAACCGCGCGTGCAAATATACGTATATATATATATATATATATATATATATATATATATATATATATATATATATATATATATATATATATATATATATATATATATATATATATATATATATATATATTGCTCACATCGAGAGCGCATTTGATGAAGCCTGAAACGTAGCTAAAGCTATTGAGGGATTAAAAAGGGAACGCTGAGACTGAATTAATGAATAACCATGGCACGTGCGGTGTACGCTGCCTTTGGGGAATTTTTTTTCAATGCGAGGGTAAATGCCTCAGGTCATACAGGGGTATGGGATGGGGGTGAATAAGGATGATTAAATGAATGAAAAAAGATTCGTTGATCTAATGAGGTTCCTTTCTGTACAAACACGATTTGAGCGCCATACAGACCTGAATGTGCCGAGGAGAGGGAGATGATCTTGAATTGAAACAAATAGAACTCCCATCAACGGAACTTTATTATTAGTGTTATCACAGTCATGCGTATTACACGGAACACTTTTCAAGTGCCACGAAGAGTATACTTGTACGTGGTCTGATCTGAGTTAATTTCTTTGATGTATGAAATGATTCCAACTTTCGCCGCCGGCTTTTCCACAGTGTTTTATGGTCAAATGAAGCGATGAGAAGTGCAGGACGAAATGAGGAGAAAGGAAAATGCATACGTAACGACGAAGTTTCAACGTTGACGCGTATGAATGATCAGTGATCAATGATCATTGATCAGTGTAGAGATCAATATGGAGGGAGGAGGAGGGAAAGAGATAAGAAGAAGGCAGAGAGGTTAACCAGAATCACGTCTGGTTGGCTACCCTACACCGGGGGAATGGGAAAGGGGGAAAACAAAGATAACAGGGAGAGAGAGGAGGGAAGGAAATTGCAGTGAGTTCGATGACGTGTGTATAATGATCGACGTAGTGATCAATCTAGAGGACGCGGGGAGACACTTGGTCCGATGTTCACATAAATGCACAGCCATAGAATTAGACAAGTAAATAAAGAAAGTGACTGGGAATATAGAAAAGAACAAATTATCGACGTAGGAAAGCCTTGATAAATGAAGACAGAGATGGAGGACTTAGAACTTGCCAAGTTTTAACCTCTGAAGTGAGCCTCTACACTATTTCTTATCTCAGGACGCACTTTGTGGGTTTCTTAGGAAATATTGCAACAGGCATTTAGTGCGAAAGAGCGCCATTACATTTGTTCGTTTTCACACTGTACGTCCTTCTAACTGAATGGAGAATAGCTTCACATCTTGCGGGACAGCCTGTGGAATGTATGATATTCCAGAGAAGAAGATTGCAATTCACGCAGCTGTGTGGACGCAGCCCGCATCTTTCTTGGCTCGTTCAGCATCGTCGGAAACGCTGCGTTCAAGGTCTTGTTTAATATGGAGAGGTGGTTTGACACTGCGACATGCTGTCGTTGGAAAACTACAGGTGACATGAGAATCCGACTTTCTCTCGTTGAAGCATTCGGTTCTTATGTAGGAGTTCAAAGCTGACATGTCGCAACATTGATACGAACGGCTAGCCGGGGTCTCCTGATGCACAGAACACTGATACAGTGATCTAGAGTTATCCATTCATGTCAGTAGAATTATACAGATGACAAACAATATGTAGCATGATGGAGGGTGCAATGGAAAGTTTGGAACGGACCAAACTACCGACTTATTTGGTTTAACTCCTAAGATAAAAAAAAAGTTTACGTTTAGCTGAATGCAACAAACATTACAGCTAAATAATGTGAATAGCGGGGACGGAAAGACGTTACTAGTACAAAAGTATCGAAGGAAGAAAAAAATATGACTGGTGTGAAACGTTAGCATATCCACACATAAGTGCGAGCCGGAAAGCCGTCAGCTTAGGCTCATCCACAAAGATTGAGTAAGAGATCCGTTTAGTTAAACCAAAAGATAGGAGCACCAATTTTGGAAGCGGTCACCATACCACAACACTGCGTCACGTATTCATTCATACCCGACACTACGTATCTCGTCGCATTGGTCATTCTTTCAAAGATCACGCCCCTTCTTGCAGCACAAATACATTTTCCCAGTCATTCGTACCTCGGACATCACTAGAGTGGAACCACCTTGCCGCAAACATTGTATCCATCAGCGATAATTTCTTGTTTCGTGATGCCTTAACCAACATTACTTGCTAGAATGCTGTTTACTGTACTTGTATATCTTGTCCTTTTTTGTAATAGTTTTTGTAATTGCTCATTGTATTCCTACTGAATTATTTGTCAAATTGTATTTTTATATTGTATTTTTTTCTCTTGTAAGACTTACTGTTTGAATTTATCTGTAATCCACTCCCCTCTGCAAAGCCTTCACAGGCCTTGAGGGTATAATAAGGAAATGAAATGAAATAATGTAAAAGGCGGCAGTATTCGGTTTTGCTTGCAGTTATGCGTAGTGTTACCTTAAGGAGGCATACGAACGATGAGAGGACGATAGGGCATATGCTAGACTTTCAGACAGTGGCTTATTTTTCAGTAGGAAACCTCAAAGGGAGAGTAAAACGAGTATTAGTACCAAATTTGCAACATGGCTTCCATCGTCCAGACTTCTCCGTTTTCGTTCGTTCACTCTGTCCTCCATGCTATATGGGTAATACGTGCAACAGGAACAACTACTTAAAATTATCTATCATATGACAGGCGCAAAAGGACACTTGTGCATAGAGAAGAACGCGAAAGACGAGCGATCGTCTTGCATATACTTCCCTGTGCATATGTATCTATTCAAAGCACAGCAGCAAAAACACGAACCGTAGAAAAAGTGCTGTTATACTTTGAATCACGCCAGAGCAACTAGCTCAATCTTTGAGATTCATACAAGTGTGTGTGTTCGTTGGGGCTTCCTTTCTAATATCTAATAGCTATGTTTCACCGACCAGCCCATCAAGAAATGCAGAAGAAGAGGAGAAACGCAGCGAAAGCGTAGCTCATGCCCTATCGTCCTGTGTTCTCTAATTTCGTCTCTTTTTACCGTGAATACGATGTTTACTGCAAAAAGATTAAGTGCTCAAGATTCATTTATTTCTCCAAGAGAAAAAGGCACGGGACATAAAGCTGGCTTGAAGCAGCTCGACGGGGTCCGGGGCCCATTTCTTACATCCGTTACTTTGTATGTCAACAAGTACGTTTACTTTTCTTTTGGGTTGTTCACTTTTTTACTCTTCTGAGGGCGTGGGGGGAGTGGAATTCGCGTTGATTCGGAACACGAACACAAATGCGAGCGTCCGTGGCCGCAACCCTCGGAAGAACTTCGAGCGGCCCGCGGTGCCGGGTGCGCGGGCTGTGCTTCCCGGCATGGCACACAGATGGCAGTGTCACTCCTTGCGACCATCCCAAAAACGTCTCTTCGGTTGTCGCTTGCACTGCTCCTTCGTTTCTGCTTTCTGTGACGCCTCTAAGATCAAAAAGAAGTAGAGGTGTTCCGATAGGAGTATTTGACACCGAATCGAAATGAAAGAGAAATCACATATCAGATGATTTTCAAATAGTTTTGGAATAACGAACAGGCCGTTTTTCGCAATTGTCATATCAGACAAACGCTAACATCCTAGTATTCACAACGCTGCGAAGTTTCTGCAGTCACATTGTACGTCATGAAGCGTTGTTTACTAAAAGCTCAAATGCAGCATCTGAAATGCAGCGGCTTTAGTGTTACGCTGCTGAGACCGAGAGCGTGGGGTAATATCACGGCGGCCCCGTTTCGATGGGGGCGAAATGCAAAAAACGCCCGTGTACCGTGCATAGGGAGCAGGTTAAAGAACCCCAGATTCATTCATTCATTGTCAAAATTATTTCGGAGGTCTTCACCATACTGCGTGCCTCACAATCATATAGCGTCATTTTTGGCACGTAAGACACCTGAATTTATTACTACAAACACAGCATTGGTTTTGCAAATAGGCAGGCCGCATTCTCAGCACCCTTCAGCGAATGCAAATGATCGTCGTTTGGCAGCAAGAGTCAACCTGCTTGAGCGACATAGTGTGCTTCCCCCTTCTTTTATGCTTATACTGTGGCCTCATCAGGATTAAATTTATCGCTATTTTGATCTAATATTGTGTTTTATCGCGCACAGTTGACGCATTCAGCTACTCCAAAACTATTCGACAAATATTTTAGCTTACGAACAATGACTATTTGATTCGAAGGCCGAATCGAATAGTCCAATATTCGTTTCGTTATTCAAAAAAATCCATTTCGCATATCCCTAAAAGCTCACTCACACTAGGCCGACCCCGACTTCGGTCTGCCGACTGTCGGCGACAGTGTTTTTTCCTTGGCGTTGGCGCCTCTGTCACTGTACCGACGTCACACTGTACCGTCGGTACAGTGTGGCAGAGGCGCCGACACGAAGATAAAAAAGGCTGTCGCCGACAGTCGGCAGACCGAAATCGGTGTCGGGTCGGCCTAGTGGGAGTGAGCCTTAACTAGCAGTAACAGGGCCCGTGGGTACTGGCACTTGGAGGCTTTCACATGAGCTCGTAGGGCCGGGAAAGCGGTGCCGTCTCCTTCTATTGCGAAGGCCCTTCCGTGGACGAATCACTCTAGACGTTTTCTCATCTTGTGTGAGGCGAACCCTTCTTGAAGAGCAAATACATTACGGAAAATGGAATAGCTCTTGTCGAAGTGTAAGGAGAAGCGCCAGAGTGCGCCATGACGATGATGTGGTGGAATTACGAGCTGTGAAATCCCGTGGATGCTACAAAAATAAGTTCGAAAATGTTTTCTAGAATGCCGGTTATATTTAGTTCTATCGATTCTTTAGTGATATGCTCGGCAAGTGTTACCACCGATTTCTTTCTGCGATGTTTCCTTCATCAGGCCTTTCGTTCTCGTACTACACGTATTTTTGGTATATGTCCCTATTCTTGGGTTTATTGCGTATTTCATGCGTGATACCTTGATTCTTGTTTGTGTCTGTCTGTCTGTCTGTCTGTCTGTCTGTCTGTCTGTCTGTCTGTCTGTCTGTCTGTCTGTCTGTCTGTCTGTCTGTCTGTCTGTCTGTCTGTCTGTCTGTCTGTCTGTCTGTCTGTCTGTCTGTCTGTCTGTCTGTCTGTCTGTCTGTCTGATTATTTGTTCGTTTGTTTGTTTGCTTGTTTGTTTGTGTCTTTGTTTGTTCATTCTGTTCTGTTATGGCCCATTCTGTTCTTTACTGTTCACTTCTGCTCTGTTCTGCTCTGTTCTGCTCTGTTGGTCTGGTGTGGTCTGTTTCAATGTAGGTTTCTGCTCCAGACTCAGACGTTTTAATTTTCCTTCTAGCAGGGTGACCAGCTTACAACTATGTTCGTCGTACTTGGCCTGAGCGATCACTGTCCCCACGTGCTTTTAGCGAATTCATAGGGCAGAGGACACATAGGACACATACACGTACAGTATGTAGCCTATGTACAGCTTATGTAGCCTGGTCCACCTAGCTATTTACGCACGCACTGCTTCGGCCGCAGTCTTTGTTGTTTCATCCATGTCACTTGTCGTGAACGTTAGTATGAACGAGACTCCACTCATGAGCCAATTCATCCATCGGCAGTGCCGTTGCCTTTTGCATATAGTGCGTGGCCTGATATGGGTTCATCAAGGGCGAGGAGGAGGAGGAAAGAAATAGAGAAGGCAGGGATTTTGACCAGAAATGCGTCTGGTTAGCTACGCTACTTCTGGGAGATGGGAAAAGGGGAATATAAAGATGAAACAGAAAGAGAGGGGGGGGGAGAGGAAAGACACGGTGAGCTCGCGCACGCACGCAGAAGGCCTGAGCAAGTGAAAGGGATTCGCATAGCCTGGTTGCCCTCAAGAAAGACAAAAGTGCCTTCACAGCTTTGTGGGTGGACGAGCTATCGGGACAGTCTTCAAGTAGCACCTGCACGAACAACGGCCGATCGTCCAGTCATTGCAGTGTGATAGATAACATCTGTCTTTCCTACTGAAATTGTTAGTCTGGTTAACCTCCCTGCCTTGTACTTATTTCTTTCCCTCCCTCCCGACTGAACTTGATGACAGTAGTGAATAGATAACAAATAGCGAATGAAGACAAAAAATAAAAATATGCTGCCTGGTCGTAGAGTACTTCCCCATAGCTCGAATGAAGAAAAACACAGTGAAGAAAATGTACATCAAGGTAACTTGATAACTTACTTAGGCCAGTGTGCACAAAAAAGCTCATGCGGCAAAACTGTTCGTAAGAGTAAATACCAGCCAATCCTGATGCTGTGTATGCGTGAGTAAAGGCGACCGACCAACAGCAAAAAGCAGTTACTAACGAAAAGCTTTCTGAATTCAGCCCTTAGCAACAAAGTTCCTTTGTAACTAAATTACCAAATTCGAAGTAGAAAAACAAGATAGGAGATAAGTTTCTTCGGTTTCAAAACTTGAAACGGAGGAAACCGGTGGTGTAGGGGGAAGAGGGACGGGTAATCGAAAATGCGTTAGGGTTACTGACATGGTAAATAACGGCGGATCGAATGGGTCATTGCGCGTTGAATGATAAGGTAAAAGTGTTCACGAAACAAATTTTGTAGCTTTTCGCAACGTTGAACGAAGATGAACTAAGGGTTCGTATGTGCTTTGATGCATGTAGCGTGATTCACCTGAGGTACGATGGACACCAGTGCGATCAATGCTCGAAGACGACTTTCGACACATGGCAACGAGTTGTAGGACCTATTCTCCGAAGGAGTTAGATGAACACACGGTCCTGCTTAGGTACCTTTGCTTGAGGTGGTCGTTAATGACGTCTTGCTGTTTCGATTTTGCGCGATAATGGTTCAGCCAGCCTGCCCACTCCTAGTCGAACATTTACCATGTGTCCATGTGGCCGCGAATACACGCGAAATTGCCTCGCGACAGGCCGTTCGAAGACACTTTGCGCGTATTCGCGGGCTTCTTTAACGCTCGGCAAAACACACTTATGTAGGACGTACTGAGCAAGAGAAAGCTGTATCGGAAGGTTTTCATGTTGCTATACAATTTTCTGATTGACACTTTTCATCTAACTACAATATTTGAGAAGTTGATTATTTATTAGAACTAATTATATAATTAGGTGGAATGCAAGAGATAATCCGAGTTTCTCCAAGCGACGGCAAACTACATTACCTTCGCTCTCTTCAGCTATGTAGCATTTTCATATATTTAAATGTTGGTGCATCATGGTTGGGACATCCTGCGTACAGTTCCATATCAAGGAAAATTGAGACAACAAATTGTTGCCATTTATTTCTGGCCATGGACACTACATATGCTTAAAAACACGAATTGATTTTTGCGCTAGAACCTCATTACCATAATAATTAATGAATTAAATAATTAGCAAATCATGTTGTTCAACAATACAAAGATGGGGAACTTCACTCCAGCACATAAAAATCCGACTGGGGGCTTTTCACTAAGTTTCCTGCGCTTCAATCGGCATTTAGAGGCATCAAGCTTAGTGCATCATATATGATACTTTAGGCATTCCAGGGATATATATAGGCACATAGGAAACACACGTAAGAGCAGTAACCGCTAGGTGTAGGCTCATATGATTCATAACAACCGCTTTCTACCAAACAAAGTATGCTTCTTATAGGTAGATGTCGACTGGAGTAGCGTCTACCTAATTTTTCTTCTCTCGGTGTGCTAGCATTTAGAACTCCCATCGTTTCTAAGAACGCAAACTGATGATTGATTGATTGATTGATTGATTGATTGATATTATTCAAATTTTCAATAAGACGTTTCTATCGTTAGACGGTGCCGGCTACTCTTAATTCATAAATCTGTCACAAGCAATGTGAAAGTTACGAAAGAAGAACACAGAAAAGAGTCACGACAGAACTCATGTCATGATGACTGCAGAGGGTAATGCGCTGAGCATTCGAGCAATCTAGCAAACACATGGTATTTCTGAAGTCACGAATATTTAACATTTGTAGTGGTCATTCTAAGACTAGCGTCTTCGGCTATGACATTCGCTTGCCAAGGTCGTCAATGAGCACGACAGCACGAAAACGGCTGTATTACTGCTACACAGTGACGACGATGAAACGACGAAGAAAGAATGATGTGGATGGAAGGACAAATGCCGTGTGATGACGACGGCCTCCCGACATTCAGGTGATGACGAGTATGACGCATGACGAGTATGACGCATGACTGCGGTATCACGACAACCGGATGACGAAGCTTGAAATACGGCGACGGCACGTACGTGACATGACAACACCATTAATACGGCGGATGCGTGATAGCGACTGCCTGACGATGACGCAACGACCACGATGGCATAAAAAAGGCAGCACAATAAGGATTGAATGAGGAAGGCATCATCACAATAGAATGACGACGAAGGAATGAAGTCGACGGATGGATGAAGGGGGTATGGCGAGCATGGCATGAAGGGCAAGTGGAGGATGTTACTGAAGTGTTGACGACGGTAAAATGACAGCGTCGCGAGCACGGCTTGACGACGACTGTGTGACGACGATGGCACGATGGAAGACGAATGTCGAAATTAGAACGTCAAGGGTGGAACGACCGCGACGCCACGATGACGCTGGTATGACAACGAATGAATGACGATGACTGTATGTTGACGGCGCCGTGACAACAAAGGAATGGCAATGGTATGAGGACACTTTGGGGATTACGACGAACGTATGACGACAATGGGCTGACTACGACTGTATCATGAAGCCTGTACGACGACGACGGCATGGTGAGAGGAGATCGATGAAGCTGGAGTGACGAAGATGACACGGTCACGACGACATGACGACGACCATCTGACAACGAAAGCTTGGTAGCGACTCTCAGACGACAACGCAGTGGCAACGGTGTCATGACAATGTCGGCATCATCACGATGTAGTGACGGCAGCATGATTACGACAGAGTGCCGAAAGATTGATCTCGATAGAACGATGACAGCGATGGGCATGATGACGAGGGCATGACGACAATGGCTTGACTGCTGCTCTGTGACGACCGCCGGATGAGCAAGTTAGAATGATGATGATGGAACGACCGCGACGGCGATCGCACGAAAATGGTGAGTAGGAATGGGATGACGACAAATGTATGGCGACAATGACGTGAAGGCGACTGTGTGACGACTGTGGCAGACGACGATGGCGGAAGACGACTGCATGACGAGAGTCGGATAACGTAGCTAGAGTGATGATGACGCCATTACCGTGGCGGTACCACGACGGAGGCGTGGCAGTTCCGGTTGGCTACCCTGGACGGAGGGAAGGGTGAAGGGGGATAAAAAGAGAAAGAGAGTGGAAGGGGGAGATAGAGAGAATTAAGAGACGAGCACGAACAAACCGCGTACACAACAGAGCGGTAGGGGGCGGCGTTCTTAAAATCTATCGTGAAGCCCCGCAGACCGCAGGAACCTTAATAGAGAGTTTTAGTTTAGGGGACGCAAGCGGCTTGCGTACGCAAGACCTAGGGGCGATGGTACTGCGCATGCGCAGATACCTACGTCGGTGTCTGCGCATGCGCAGAACCGTCGCCCCTAGTTCTTGCGTACGCAAGCCGCTTGCGTCCCCTAAACTAAAGCTCTCTAACAATGCGAGTAAGGCCTTCAGTGTGGATGTTCTTTGGGAGCACTGACCTAAAGCTTTCAGTTATGATGGTGCATACTTGTCCAACTGGTCCAGTACTTTGCACAGCACTTGTCTCTGGGCACTATATCGCGGGCAGACACAGATAATATGTGCGAGCGTCTCATCGATGTTGCATGTAGCGCACGTGGGGCTGTCGTCCATTCCAATAAGGAAAGCATATGAGTTCGTAAATGCAGCGCCTAGCCACGAACGGTACAGCGTGGTCTGTTCACGTCGTGGTAACCCAGCCGGTAGGTGCAGTCGTATGTCCGAAGACAACGAACGCAAACGACACATGGCGAAAGTGCTCGAGTCCCGCAGAGGCAAAGTACACACATTCGCGGGACATCAATCGCAGCCCAGCCGCAGCGTCTGTTCGCGAAAGCGGAATGAAGACTCGTTGACCACTTTGATGTGCAGATCAGGCGACTTAGTCGGCGGGGTCATTCCCGCTGGTGCTGCAATGGCCTGGAAGCCATTGAAAGATTATGTTGTGTCCCTTGACATGGCAGCGATGATACATGTGTCGAATTCCTGAGGCCAGTTGTTCATTGGGTCCGTGGTGCATTGGGCTTTGTATGCACTGAAGGGCTGCCTTGGAGTCACTAAAGACTGTCCATTGTTGTAGTGGCTCTGATCAATGAACTCAAGTGCAGTATGGAGTACCGCAAGTTAAGCACTCGCCGATGTGGTCCCGCAGGAAGTTTTTAGTTTTATTCCTTCAGATTTTGCCCGGATGATGACTGCAGCAGCTTAGCTGTTGAGTTTTACCGAACCATCTGAGTAAACAAGTTGCCGGAATCTGTGTACGCTGTGAATGTGTTCCAAAGTTACTTGTTTCAAAGTTTGCAACGGCGCTCCAGCTTTCTTTTTGATTCCTAAAATTGTCAATAGCACTTGCGGCCGGTGCAGACACCACAGTGGGTCTGATAATCGTGTAGCCGGCGTAAATTCGACCTCTTTGATGGTGTTAGGAAATCCGAGTCAGGTGTCGGATGTGTGCTCTTAGGACATCTGTATCTATGTAGACTGTCAAAGGAGCGTGTCTCCGGCAATGGCCACTGTCGCAATAAATGACGTAGTTTCGGGGAGACCGAGACAAGTTCTGAGTGCCTGTGCTTGGACACTCTGGAGCTTGCGCATATTTGTAGTGCAAGTATTTCCTAGTACAGGTAAGCTGTACCGCAGGAAACCAAATAACAGTGCTTTATGTTGTCGCAACATTGATCGTACTGTTGCGCCCCAGGACTTCCCGCCGAGACACGCAACAAGGTCCATGATGGCGGCCAAACGCTTTGTCATGTACGAGACGTGAGGGCTCCAAGACAAGTCCCTATCAATGATGACGCCAAGAAAGCGATGTGTTCGTCTGTATCGTAAAGTTTGGTCATTATTCCGTAAAGCATACGGGGTCATCACTTTGCGAGTAAAAGCGACGAGCGCACATTTCTCAGGGGAAAGCTCCAGGCCTTGCCTCCTTAGATGTGTTGACACGGCCGTTGAAGTGTTCTGAAATCGCGCGCGGACTTGTATACGTGTCACTCACGAAGCCCATATGCAAATGTCGTCTGCATATACGGAGAGCTGAACGGTTTGCGGTAACAAATCGGCGAGACCAACGAGCACCAGGTTGAACAGGATCGGGCTGAGTACTACGCCTTGCGGTACACCACGGCTGGTATAGCTAGACGGCGTTGGTCCGTCTTCAGTCAAAATAAAAAAAAAAAGATCTTCCATTCAAATAGCTGCATATCCACCGAAAGGCGTGTCCACCAATCCCTACAGCTTCTAAGGCGTCCAGAATCGCATGATGATTGACATTGTCGTAGGCACCTGTAGCATCAAGGAATAAGGCCACAGTGATTCGCTCCAGATGTTTCTGGTGCTCTACATATGTTACAAGATCAATAACGCTATCTATTGATGAGCGTCCACGTCGAAATCCAGTCATTACCTCTGGATAGGCGTTGTAAAACTCTAAGTACCATTCTAACCATGTAAGGACCATTCTCTCCATTACCTTGCCGATACAGCTGGCCAGTGTTATCAGACAGTAAAATGACGATTCCAGTGGTGATTTGCCGGGCTTCAGGCGTGGAGCAACGCGACTGGATTTCCACGTGGCAGAAACCAGGCCCTCGCGCCATGATGCGTTGTATGGACCAAGAAGTGCCTCTGGCCTCTTGACCAAGCTTTGCAAGCGCAGAGTATGTGATGTCATCGGCTCCTAGTGACGAAGATGGCCTGAACCCAGCAAGTGCGGCCTCCAGTTCTTCAATGGAGAAAGGAGCGTCCATACGAGAATCTTGGGAGCAAGGGGGGACAATAGGAATAAGTACGCAAGGTGAATAGGCGAACGCCGGACCTACGATCCTTGCGCAGTAATCTTCGGCTACGTCGACTTCTGGGCGGCCTTGATAAAGGGCTAGAGTTTTAAATGGCCGGCGCTGTTGAAGAGCTGTTCGAAGTCCGCGCACTGTTCTCCAGACAACTGATAGAGGTTTACGCGGATCGAGAGACTCAGAAAAGGATTTCCAGAGTTGATTTTGCAGAACAGCAAGACGACATTGAATTTTCTTTTGATACGTCTGGCCTCTCTAAGGCCGCATACCGATTTAGTCCATCTGTACCGTACGTTGCTCCGCTCGCCAGCGGATTGCACGGAGGCTCTGTATTTCCGCATCAAAATCTGTGTATTTCTCCAATGGCCGAAATGAACGCATAGCATCCTGCATAGCCTTGGTGATCTGAATTTCTACTGTGGACGAAAAGCTTTCGTGGCATGCATCTTCCATAAGTTATTTAATCAAGGGCCAATCTATTGTTTGTTTAAAATTGGATGGGACGGATTTGGTTAGACCTTTCGAGAATTGGCATATGTTACTGCGACATACAACGGCCTGTACCATGCTTTCTTTCTCTGTCGTCTTTGTGGGCGTTGTATGTAGAGTATCGTGGATAACCAACTCGCTCAAGACAAGCCGGCTATAGAATGCTGAAATATATATTTAAATATGCGTCGTATTTCTCTGTGCGTACACGTCTTATCACCCTCGTTTACTCGACAAGCATCGTATATCGTCGTAGTAACCCGCGAAATCGCCGCGTCGGCGTCGCGCACCATGCATCCGCCTAAAATAGTGTTTGCATTTCGGCACATTCCCCTTTCCCCCACCCCCAGTGTAGGGTAGCAAAGCGCGGGCTCGTCTGGTAGAGCTCCCTGCCTTTCCTGTACTTGCTGTCGCTATCTCTCTCTTTGTCTTCGGCATAGCTTGCGAATAGCGTTATTTACAGCTTCGCTGTCCAACCACCTTCAGACCGTGGATTGGAGACCCCCCTTTCTTTTTTTCATGCGGAGTTCAACAAGTCAGTCGTGATGTCATCGCCATCGCATGCCATCTTCGTCCCCACCGTCGTCACTTTTCTGGTGTTGCGGCACACAGGTTCGCCTCACACTCATATCGCATTACACATACGCGTTTGTCCGTCCGGTAACGTTTTGCAGAACCGCAAAAAATGTTGCCAGCTATTTGCTAATGCCAGCTACCTGCTAAAAGCTTTGCATAACATCTGTTCCCACGTGTAGTGCGGCTTGGTTTTCATTACTGCAAATGACGGCCCGGCATGCGCTAGTGAGGTGCCTAACCTAACCTAACCTAACCTTACCTAATCTAACCTGAAGGATAACCGAAAGGATTCGTTCCACCTCGCACCATTTTTTCAGTCACGCAACTTGACGTTGTGGAGAAGACGGTGAGATATTTGTTTCCATCATTCCGCTTTCCACAATAATTCGATTAATGAAACAATCACTTTGCCGACTTCGGTAAAATCTCACGAAACTTGAGGGCAAATTCAGCAGAAGTATGAGTGTCCCTGAAAATCGTCGCGCACGGCACCATTCGAGTGCTGTCAAAGTCATGGTCAGGGTCAAAACTGGGGACATTGCTACACACCAGACGACTGTGAATATCCTTCGCGCTCCCACGCATACGCATATAATAAGCTTCCCTATTTATTCAGTGGGACGAAAAAATCTTTTTTTCGCTTCCACCTTTGGGGATTTCAGTAACTGTCCTCGTTAACGATACAGCAAAGCACTTAAAATTATTCAGGCTTAGTGAAATTCGGTTATAACAGGAGATCTTCTGGGCGATTACCTCTGCATATAGCCGTCTTTTCTGTGTAGTAACAATAAAATATTTCTTTTAAACGTTCACTTCATCGCATTCACACACACATTGAACATGGGCACGTGTTCTGCGCCTAACAAACAAAGGAAACAATTTTTGTTTCTATCCTGCTCGACAGAATAATAGTGCTTTTCATGAGCTCTAGAGATTAGTCTGTTATGCTGGACAGATACAGGCTTCTGTATTGCGTGCAATATCTTAGAAGTAATGCGAAAGTAATAATAACATAATTTTGTGTCATTTCCAAAGTCCCCCCTCACATTGACCGTCCCTTTCACGTCGGACAAAAGCGGAGATTAATTTTGGGTGTACTGCGAGCTTATGCCCACTCAACAAAAGAATTGGTTGCTAGGAAAATTGGTGCCGATAACTATCGACATATTTCTTACCACCCCCCCCCCCTCAAAAAAAAAAAAGAAGACGACACACAGAGAACGCGACACGCTCAACAAGTCATTAACTTCCCTCTTCGGGAGCTGTGGCTAACGACTTCCTGGGATCAAGCGATATAGAGCTTTGCAGTGTATAAATGAAATATGCGAATAAATACTGAAATACCACGGTAAGGTTGTAGCTTACTGCAGACCATTACGAAGCCAAGTAGAACACCTGATCGTAGGATTAAGTAAGCGCTGTCAGTGAGGCAAGCCAGCTCCTTTTCAAAAATAACAGAAATGTGCAATTTTTACATGGGGCTATAAAACGGGCTTCTATACCTGTCGAAACCTTAGCCCTCGGGCGAAAAATGCGTAGAGCGACAATGCCTGCCGCACAGCATCGCACTGTTTAGTATACTGCTTTTTGTTTTCTTCACTAATCTTTGGCAAATGCAGCCGAACAGAATCATTTAAACGTCCTCAACGCTCCCATTTCAACGCTCCGTCATCATTAAAGTTAATTTTGTACAAGACGCTAATTAGAAGTAAAATGGAGTACGCTTCATCAATTTGGGACCCATATGCTGAGACACTAATCCAGCCTCTCTAACATGTTCAAAATAATGCCTCGCGTTTCATCTTAAAGGGACACTAAAGGGGGAAATGATTTCTTCTGCATCAGTAAATTACCGTTCTATAACACCAAAAACAATACTCTTACAAGGATAAGACGTTTGGTAAGCCAGAAAAAGCGCAAGAACGAAATACGGGTGGCGACGCCTACTTAAAGGTACACTGAAGTGAAAAATGATTTCTTCTGCATCAGTAAATTACCGTTCTACAACACCAAAAACACCACTCTTACAACAAGACGTTTGGTAAGCCAGAAAGAGCGCAAGAACGAAATATGGGTGGCGACGCCTACTTAAGTTCCCGCACCTGGGGGCTATGACGTCTTGAATATTGATGGCAGCTTCTAGGGGCTACTAATTATATATAGCGGTACAGATTGACTACATTGTGTTGTAAAGGAAACAACTATTAAACATGGCAAGTTTCAGGAACCTTTATTCAGCCAACGCGGCCCTAATGCGAAAACATACTTTGGAATTCCTGACGTCACGGTGACGTACCGGCGCTTTGGTTTCGGCGCGAAACTCAAGTACTGATACTTGGACCTTCATTTTCTCATCTAATAATCAAACTATTGTTTTTAATGACTGCCTGCCGGGTGCTTAAACAATGATTCAGTAGTCTAAACTGATTTATTGTTTCGCTTTAGTGTCCCTTTAAGTTCTCGCACCTGGGGGCTGTAACGTCTTGGATTCTGATGGCACCTTCTAGGGCCTTCTAATTATATATAGTGGTCCAGATTGTGTTCTAAAGGAACCAGATATTAAACATGGCAAGTTTCGGGAACCTTTATTCAGCCAACGCGGCCCAAATCCGAAAGCATACTTTGCAATTCCTGACGTCAAGCTGACGTACCAGCGCTGGGGTTCCGCCGCGAAATTCAAATACTGATACTTGAACCTTCATTTTCTCATCTAATAACCAAACTATTTTTTTTAATGAGTACCTGCAGGGTTCTCAAACAATGCTTCATTAGTTAAACTGATTTATTGTTTCGCTTTAGTGTCCCTTTAAGCAATTATAACCGTACGGCAAGCATAACTTCTATGAAAAACATCCTGCAACTTCCACCACTTTCTGCTCGTCGCAAGTGCTGTCGCCTAGCTCTGTTTCATAATATATACTTTCATAATTCATACCTGCGCGATAACCTTATTTCATACCCAACCTACATATCTCCTCGCATTGATCATCATCACAAAGTTGGTGTTTTGCAGTGTCGCACTAGAGCTTGTCATGCGTCTTTTCTTCCGAGGACGTGTCAAGAATGGAACCACCTTCCCGGTGCTTTGCTTGCTATTGAAGACCACGCAATTTTTCTTCCGGTCAATAATCGACAGCATCGCTTCGAGCTTCGCATGTCTATGACCACGTCACTTGCTGCCTTCTTTGGTATCTTTCTTCTGTAACTTTTTTTACCCCACTCCCCTCTGTAATACCTTGTGGTCTTGAGGGCATAAAAAAAAAGAAATGAAATGAAGTAACCCCTCTCCGATATACCAAATATAATTCAGATACCCTGGCTATGTTCAAGCGTATACAAATGGTTCATGCAAAATATATGTGTTCTACAGCTGTCTTTATCATTCCAGAATGGGACGAAATACAAGCAGTTAAACTATCTCACATGACGTCATCAACCACAGCAGAGCTTCTTGCAATATTGTCTTTGCTAAGCCACATAAATAAAATGCAAGAAGGGGAACAAAGGGTCATCATTTCTGACTCGCAAGCAGCTTTTTCTTCACTTCATAGTGTCGGAGTTGGGTTCTAAGGAAGGAACTAGGGAGGAATTAGGCATACAGGATTTTATTTACACATTTACATTAAAACAAGGGATACATTCGACAGTCTAGCGTGACTCCCAAATGAAGCACGCAAGACGAAGCATACAGCAAACCAGCACACAGCTCCAAGCACACTGCTTCTCGAGCACGAGCACACCCTAGCAGCCGACAAACTGCTGCTTAAAAAGCCTCCGTCCTCCCTAGATCCCTAGAGGACGGAAAACTGCTGTCCAACCTTCGTCCAATCCGATCGTCCACAGTCGTTGGGACGTAGTCGATCCGCCATTGAGGGGGAGGGCTCACAGACTCGCATATGCACTTTGGATTCCCAGAACCCGAGTTGAGCGGGTCCTCGTAGCCAGATGGTTACGCTTGCCCCAGCCGGCGGCTCTTGATTCCAGAGCTGGCTTTTTCCGGTACTCGCCACGAGTGTCAGCAGACTGGAACGAATCCTGGGGACCGAGGAAATTCACCGCAATATACCCTTTTGTTAGAGAAGCTCTCTTGCTGCTAATAGACCATGAAGGCCACGGCAAATCAACCAACAATACACGGTGCGACAAACGTGGCCAGCCCTGCTGCCGTAGCCGACTCTCCGAAGAAGGCGCATGGTGGATTAAGGTTGCCGTAGTCTCCAGTTCTCCGAAGGAAGTTCATGGTCGGTTCACGCTGTCGTCTTCGCCAGTTCTCTGAAGGGTGCCACCACCGCGAGTCGATCGAAGCACCTGCATCGGGCTGAGATAGGTTTGCAGAGCAGTACCTCTGCAGGGCAATCGTAACAGCTCCTCCATGGCCTGGAAAATCTCGACTGGTCAGTGCTGACAACCGCTGGGCAGGAAGAGAATGGTAGAGAGGGCAGGAAGAAGGGACGCCGCCCACTTCGGGTGGCTCCACCGTCAGTTCATGTTTTTACAAATAAAGTTTATTCGTCCTCCTCAGTCCTCAGTTTAAATTTACACGCATAGGTAGCGAAATAACAAAAAAAATCGGTTTTATTGAGGAATCCATGCTCCATGCACTCTTGCTCATAGCTGCACATGCCAGAGCAATCTCTGGTATTCGTGAATACATTCGAGAATGTACGGTCGGCGTATAATGTTTACGGACCACGCAATCTGGGGAGATAGAGAGAGCAATGACAGGAAAGGCGGGGAGGTCAACCAGACGAGCACCCGGTTTGCCACCCTACACTGGGGATGAGGGAACAGGGAATAGAAAGAGGAAGAGAGGGAGAGAGGGAGCACTGAGTGCGAGTAGGATGGTGCACAGGGACACTATAAGCGGTCTCTTAAGCCGGTGCACATCAAGCAGTGTACTAGAGCACGAATCGCCTTCCGTGCCAGTGACGGGCGTGGCCACGGTCCGAGTATCTTTGAATCAGTGGACGGTCTCGAATGCAATCTGTGGAAAAGCTGAATAAGTCGGTAGCGTGGGCAGGCCAACCTAGTATTTGGGCTTCCCGCCCGTATACTGAAATGAACGTGAAAATTATTCACGTTAATTTTTCACGAGTATACGTGAAAAATGTGGCGTTGTCTGTTGTATACAGTATTGCTAGCTGCAGTTAAACTGTCCGGAAATGCCACATTGACTCAGATTCAGTGCTCCTTAAACGTTTGATGTTGACCGGGGAACACTGTTAACTGTCACACCGGTCTTCTGGCTTTTAATGAATTTTGGATATAGAACTGGCTACAGTGTCAAGCAAATAGAAATAAACGCATTCAGGTATGGTAGGCGCATCTTGTGCGGAGTTTTATTTTTGCAAATGTGCACTCGTCACAAATTATTTAGAAGTATTGTCCTTACTGGCTCTGCCTCGAAAGTCTGCGAGACGCAGCCATTGATATTATTAAACTGGACATGTTTTGGTGCCCAGTTTAACGCAAAGTTTAATGTAAAGGGTTCAAAGTCTGATTAAGCAGGGCATGTATTTTGCGCCTGGGAATGACTTCGTGAAAATCTTTCGGGGAAGCTAAGTCGGCTGAGTTTTACCAGCAATTATAACGTGCACAGGTGTGGCTAGCGTAGTGAATATTCAAAGCGCGTTTCCACAGACGGTCGCCCAGTCCTTTGCTTTCAGGAATTGCAGCAGTACTTTTTTGGCATGCCGTAGCTGTGGTATATAGGCGAAACCAAAGTATCATGATCTTTTACGATGAGACACGTTCTCCGTCTAGCTGGATTACGCACTTTGGCAGAATTATCGTTATTGGATAAAAGTGATAGCTTTCACCCAAGATACAGTTGCTGCAGCAAAACTTGATGAGCATCCTCGCAAACTCGTCAGCAGGAAAGGCCTGTTTAATGAGCACATGCTACGTGACTCGAATGGCGCAGTACATCGTCGGATCTGTTTGAGGACCACCAACTGCTCTGGGATCTATACGGTGACGCAGGCATGTGTCGACAGCGAACGTACTTCTGCGGTGCGATTCGATTCAACACCGATCTGGCCGCAATCACCACTGTCACTGTCACCCGGGTAAATGTTGCGTTGTTTCATGGGTACAAATTCGCCGAGTAAAGGGTTCTGAGGCTCAATTCACAAAGCCTTTCGTTCGCATGAGCTGCTTGCTATTGGTTGCTCGCCTTCACTAACATGTGGTCAACATCCCAATTGGCTGGTTCCTGTTCATTCCGGCTTTCACACATTTCCCGCGAAACAAAATGTGCACCTTATAACTCCTGAATAAGAAACAAAAATCAAAGAGACAGAGAAATATAAGAGAGGTGCGGCAGGGAGGTTGACCAGATGTCCGGTTGGCTAACCTGTACTCAAGGAAGGGGTATAGGGATAAAAAGAGAGAGGAGATAGAGAGAGCACACTTTCACGCATTTAGGCCCTTTTAGAGCTTTTTCACATCTACCATAAGGAATTCATTCCCCATGCCATCCGCAATTCATTACTAACATTACCATTTTTCATGACGCTCTTCGGCCGTACCTGACCCTTGCGCCATAAAACACCACACAACTTCAGTTTCACGCGCGTTTGAAGGTTCGCACCGAGTCTACACACGGTCGCCAAGACCGGTCGACTTGAAGCACTGCAACAACGCTTTCGTGGCTTTCTGTGCCATCGACGTTTACTGCCACGGTCCAAGGATCTTCATTTCCAAAAATGGTGTGGAGTCCAGCCGGCTCAATACTGTCCGGAGAGCTTCACATTCGACGTCGTTTTGGGAACAAAGACATAAGATGTGTTCAATCGTTTCTATAGTTCCACAAGAATCGCAAGTGGGCGTGTCTCCCATTAAAGTGTCGAACGAGTAGGCCTTTGTATATGGCACCTGTAGTATTCGAAGCCGGAATAATAACGGCATCTTCATAGTTTGCAGGTGAGACCCTACCATCGGTATAGATGTTTCTGGGGTCCCTGTGTCTCATTCATTAGTAGCAGCGCCATCTGTTTCAAATATATTTTTGGGTTATTGGCTTTCTTTACACCCCGAATACATAGTCGCACCTGAGGGTGTCAGCTGAACAAAAACTGCGGTCGATTGCCGAGATACTGAGATTCGTGTGCAGGAAAACATGGGGCACATCTTGTAGGCTCCATGCTTCAGTTGTACATAGCTCTATTCCTAGGATATCTGTGCTACAACATTCCAGTGTCGTCGAGTGCATGCAAGTCAAATGTTCGCTTATTGGAGAGCTCGCAGGACCAAGCATTGCACACGTGTTTAAGAGTTGCTCACTGTGCATCAACACTTGCAACAATCGTCCTCACCAAAGATCGTTCCATCCAAACATATGTTGCTATGGATTGTCTCAGGGCGCGTATCCATCATCTTTCCCACGTCTCCAATTTCCTTATCCTTATTTCCTCGCAGGCCTTATTTCCCACGCAGAGACCTCATGCCACGTTTTCTGAAGTTATCATCACCAAACGAGATTGTCTTCCATCAGAATACACACCAGCAACAAGACCTTCATTCCAATTGTGGCGTCTCCAACAAAAAATTCAGTGCCACTCCACTCTCTGAAGCTGAATGGCCAACGAAGCTGTGTATGTGGGCCGCTTAATAGTGAACTGTCCCTTGCCGTGCGTCAAACGCCGTATGCACATAAATGGAGGCGCGGCTATAGTCGCTCCTCCACGATGTTGAGTTTTGGAAGATGATGAAGCACCTGGCGATGTACATACCTCTGTATATCTGAGATGTTTTAGCGCAGGAAAAGGAACGAGAGACAGAGGCAAGACGCGGACACAGCGCTTGCCTCTGTCTCTCGTTCCTTTTCGTACGCTAAAAAAACCTCAGTTATGGAATACCAACACGCCCTAACCTACACTCCCTGTACATCGTGGCAGGACAACTTTTGCTAACGAATCCCGGCACGTAGAACAGGCACACACCTCACAGCACTCCGAGGGCACACACCTCTTAACCGTAGGCAAGGGGATCGTACGTTGGTCAGCGTCCCGCAATGTAGTAATGGTTGTGAGGTTACTCGAAAACCATAAGCGGTCACACACAACGCAGGTCACACAGAACTGGTTCCCTGCGAACTACCTCTGAAACCTGTCCATTGCTCGAGTGAAACGTTCCAAGAATCTACATTTGGGCGAGTTGGTATTGATTTAACGGTAGCGCAAAACGACGAAGACAAAAGGCAGGAAACACACAGGACACACTTACAACTAACTTTATTAGAAGGCAAACACAAACTTATGTACTATCGCCCATACCCACCTGCTCTCCTATCGATGGCGTCATTCTCAGTACGCAGGCAAAAACGCAAAACCCTGTAATCCGATGCTACTCTATGAGGCCGTTAAAATTTCAAATTCACTGCCATACAAATTTAATGATGGCATGCTTACACAACGCAATCCTTTTTCCTGATATAGTGGGCCTCAATAATCATCCTCATAGTCTGATTGCTATGCGCGGAAAGTATTGTTGTGTCTTTATAGATTGGAGTGCACCCATGCTGTGAGCAAGGCCGCACGACATGTGAGCAGGCATTACCCGTTAGCGAGCGCCTATGCCCTGACAAGCTAATGTTCTGGCATCGACCTGTTTGGACGATATAGACCTGACCGCAGGAAAATGAAGAACTCGTAAACAAGTTCCATTCTACAGTGCACAGGCGGGTACGTGTTCCTAACAGTGCAGCCTCTCCCAGCCTGCGCCAACTTCCTATCAATCTTACACCAAATTTTGATCAACTTGTTAGGGGCAGAAAAAAGTACCTTTACATCAAACCCGCCTGCTACATTCCTGAGGCTGTGTGATAGTTTATGTACACATAGAATTACAAGTGCGTTTTTATTGCTGTCGGCAGGCTCTGGATTATTCATTCTTGTGGGCGCTCCTAATTTTACACGCTTAACAAGCTTCTGCGCGGTCACGCGGATAGTATCCTCCCTAAAACCTGCCACTCCCAAACGCTTCATTTGTTTTAAAAAATTCTCGGAAGTCTAGTCAAAACACGACTTTGAAAGTGCGGAAAATAGAACCGAAAAAGCAATGCCATTTCTTACCCCCGTCGAATGTGCGGAATTAAAATTTAAAATCGGGTCTTCTGAGCTTGTGCAATACATCTAGCACACATGCTTATCGGTTAGTTCTCGGTAAGCACACTAGTGCGGTACTTGAAGTGCACGGGCTTAAGAGACCGCTTATAGTGTCATTGTGTAAGGTGTGCCTCCCACATGTACTCAGTGCTGACTCTCTCCCTTTCTTCCTCTTTTTATTGCCCTTTCCCCCACCCCCAGTGTAGGGTAGCAAACCGGATGCTGTTCTGGTTGACCTCCCTGCCTTCCCTACCCTTGCTTTCTCTCTCTCTCTCTTGGTAAGCCTCGTATCTGTAAATTGTAGCTCGTTCTTATCTGAAATTTCATGTGTGAAATCTAACCCTGAGCCACATTTGTGGAATACTTGAAGTACATAATGAACCATTTGTTGGAAATTAGAATTCTTCGAAAAGAGCTGAAAATCATCAACATATCTTAGCACTTTGATTGTTTATTCTTCTAGATTGCTTTTTATATTTCTATCAACCCCGCCTAGTAAAATGTTCAAGTATGCATGTATTCCACAAATCAATCATGCTTCGTTTTTCAATTTTGCTTCTCTGTGCCAAGCGTTCTTGAATTGTGTTTCGCTCCGCCGTGTGTATGCTGTGTAATGTTCTTTTTCTAGTATGTCTTAGTGGTCCCTGTTTGACCATGTATATCCTGTTTTTTATTCATTCAATGAATTCTCACGTTTTCCCCACTTTGTATTACTGACCAATTCTTGTGTATTCTGTAAATGTACTACCCCCCCCCCCCCCCCCTTATGTAATACCCCAAGCAGGGGCCTTTAAAGGAATATTAGCTGGTGATGATGATGAAGAGTATCGAGAATAGCATCGTGAGACACGTTTTCCTGTGCCCGCTTGACATCTAAGAAGAAAGCTGCAAATGATCTTGTACTTGACTTGATGCTGGACGTACGTAGAGAGAGAGAGAGAAGAAGAAGAAGAAGAAAGAGGAAAGGCAGGGAGGTTAACCAGAAGGATAGATCCGGTTTGCTACCCTGCGCTGGGGAAAGAGGGGATGGGGAGATAAAATGATAACAAAGTAGAGATAAAGAAAGAAAGGAGCATAGACATACAATCACAGTCAAATACTGTCACCGCATACACCATCTATGGATAAACGGTGTCGTCGAAAATCAGCCATGCAATTTGAATACATGTTGCAGTGTTCCAGATATCACTCCAAGCGGGCAAGCTTAATCTTTTTTATTACCTTTCCCACACAACCTGTCAGCGCTCTTGGGCGGTATGAGATGAGTTCGAGCGGATACTTGCCATGCTTCAGAAGAGGGACCAAGCGGCTTGTCTTCCATCCTTCGGGAACCATGCCATCTTGCCAGGATACTCTGTAGAAATCTAAGAGTTCTCTTCGTGCGCATTCACAAGGCGCGGCAGAGCACTCCGTCTAGTCCCGGGGATGGAGAATGCCTGCATAGAGCAAGATCAGCCTCAAGTTCCTCCATTCGTGTAAAGAAGATCAATTCGGCAGCCACGCGAAGCTGGGATGTCGCTGGGCTCTGGAGAACTTCGACCGGTTGCCTGGCCAGCGATCCTTGCACAAAAGTATTCGGCAACATCAACATCCACCCGCCTCTGGAAGAACGCCAGCGTTTTGAATGGAACGCGTTTTTCAGGGAGGGAACGTAGGCCACGTGCGGTTCTCCAGATCTGGAAAAGTGGCTTCCGGGGCTAGTGACTGGCAAAACGTTGTCCAATGTTGAGATGATAATCTATCCATGTGACGATGAATTTTCTTTTGTATTCTCTGGCTGTCCTAAGGTCATGGATGGATTTTGTACACCGGTATTGCCGCTCCACACGGTGATGGAGGGCCCTACCCATATCCAACTCTTTATCCAAATCCGCGTCCTTAGATGAAACCACGAGCATGCGCGTGGCGTCTTGCATTGCCATTTCGATGGTTTCCTCTAATCCAGAGGACAAGCTCTCTCGGCAAGCATCTTCCATGGCAGAATTAATAGTGCAGTCAAATAATGGTATGGTGTTTCGTGGGTAGGACCTGGACCTCCATTTGATTATAGGGTACGTCGGAATGTGATCACTGCCGTGGGTGTCTATATCCAGAAACCATTTAACACATATTGTGCAAGAGCTGGAGACAAAAGCTAGGTCCACGCAGCTGCCCTAATTTACGCCTTGTAAAAGCGTTAGGCTGCCGTCATTCAGGAGTTAAAAGCCGTGGTTGCAGGCGAAGGTTGCTAGTCTTCGTCCTTTTGCGTCTGTCCTTGTGTTTCCCCATGCCATGTGGTGCGCATTAAAATATCCGATGATGACCCATGGCGCAGGACACATCATCAAGATGTTAATCATTTGGAATAAAAATTACTTGAACGCGATATATAAACGCCTACAAGTGTAAACATGAGTTTGCCTTTTTTAACTTCTAGTTAAACATTCATTGTCATCGTGAGGCCGAATCAGCTGTCGTACATAGGTGAGTTCACGACGAATAAAAACGATAAATTGGCTGCATGCACCAGCTGTTGTGGATATAACAGCTTCATATCCCGATAATCTGACTGGCTGTGAAACGTTTGGCTCACATATAATGATGGGGAATATATATAAATTGACAAAAGTCAGGAAGCCGTGACTTCAATCCTCTTGCGTTCCACTGATAATTGGGGCTGCTTTGGCTTGTCGAAAGGATGCATGACAGTTGGCCATGTCTCTATTCGATAGATTGAAGAGCTGGGCTTAGGGCGTCTAGCACTTTCAGTGCACTTTGAGCAGGCGTAGTTCCAAGCTTCAACAAAATCAGTCGAATGGCAGTTATGAAAGAACGAAGAATTGGAATTACCTGACGATCTGAATTGGGCGTGTCATCAGCTTGCAGGTGTAGGATCCCGAGCGGCCTTAATGATCTGTTGTTCTTTGGGAAGTTGCTGGCTGGGATGAGCAGGTCATTCTTGAGGAGAAAGATTCCTTTCAGCTGACTTTCTTGCGCTGTTCAGCCCTTTTTTAGCCTGACTGGAGATTGTGGGTGCCACAATGTAAAGGTCATGTTCGGCAGTGGTATTGTCTGATTATATTCAATTGTGTCCGTGTCCGCACGCCTTATATTCTTTCACGATCAATATTTACCAACTAGCTCAGCTTCCTGTGGTTCTAGGCCACTCTCATTTCGTGCTGCCATCTTTATGAGGATGTTCGGTGCCGCCGACGCTGCATTGTTTCAGCAGCCTCCCTGTGCGACGAATTGTGCCGAACCATTCGCTTGAGAACTGTGAGCTTCTCTCTTGACGCTAGAGCACTCTTTAGAGGAAATAGCATAAATATCATTACAGTTGCCATGTTTCAGGACAGTAGCCGGGCAAGTGTCTTCCGTGTGACATTCAGCTCACCGGAGACACAGTAGCGAGTTGGGACAGACGCCAATGACAGGTCCAAGCCTAAAGCACTGATGGTTCCAAGGCGGCTCACATGCGTGATGATAACACCCCGACTTGTTGGTTTCTAGAGGATAGGTAAGTCCGCGTCGGGAATGGCGACATCAACGTCATAAGTTACACCCGCTGTGGATGCATCGTCGATCAATGCACTGTGATGCCTCCTAGCTTGGTGATTTGTTGCAGTTTTTCCAGCGCACTCCCTTTGGAAACATCGATAACGAGGACGTTATTTCGCGTATTTATCGGGATGTCCTTAACTTCATTCGGCCCAACGCCTTCCAAGAAAACAGATAGTGCTTGCTTGTTCAGCAATCTGAGGTTGCTTGAGGATTCCTCGGGCGCGAAGACAATGGCGTGAGGCCAGCGTTCAGGCCTTGACTTCAGAGTAGACGTGCTCGGTTGCGTTGATGCATTCGAGTCGACATTCCTCCTTTCGGCCCTCTTTCTGGGGACAGAGATGAAGCTGTCATCCGATGAGTCTTTTCCCGACACGTAGTAGCACTCAGTGTCCTCTCGCTGAGCAGGCTTCCTCTTTTCCTTGCTAAGGACGGCTGTGATGACTGCCTGTCAGGTGGGCCTCTGGAAGGCTCCGCGTTCATGGCCACTAGACAGCGAGCCGAGGCACCAGCAAATTCCAAAGATTTCGCCAGAAGCCAGAGAACACCGATAGAAAGATTCTGCCAGAAAGACACATCGTCGTCGTTCCCCCTCGATTACGAAAGTTTTTGTTCTTGTTCCTCAGGTAAATGGCGCAACCTACTCTGGGGAATAGTTACAAAAGTTAAGCAATGACCTTACGTGCCTCGGCAGCCGGCCGCTGTCGGAGGCCGTTATTTTAGGCCCTTGGCTAGACTTTAAATCGAGTTTTAAGGCCATCCAGGCCTTACTTGACTTTTTAAAAAGTACGGGCCTGTACTGTGGGCTTTGAGTAGAACAAATTACTTGCTATATGTCTTACATCACCCTTCCCTCGTCACCATCACCATTATGGGCCTCTTCTTTCCCTCTTTCTTTCCCTCTTCCCTTCCCCCAGCGCAGAGTAGCTGGCTAGTGGAATGTACATCAGGCCAACCTCTCTGCATTTCGTATCATTAAACTTTGCTCTCTCTCTCTTTCTCTCGAGTATCGGCCATGAATCAGGCGTAAAAAAAAGCTGTCATAATTTTTTGGGGAAAATAAGGTGAAATAAAATAAGTATCTTGTAACTGTAAGTTGAAATGTCCACTGTGACTTATATGAATGATCAAATATCTAAATATTAGTGAAACTTGTGTGAGTATAACAAGTACAAAGAACAATTTTAGTATGCAATTATTTTTGTCTCGCGCAGAAAGTTGCAGAGGGCTTCACAAACGTTCATGTGGCTATAAACCATTATGGTAGCCCCAAAGGAAAAATTACCTGAACAATCAAATTCGAGCGAAGGTTGTAAAAGGGTTCTTCCAAAAATATTTTACTCTGAGATATGAACCGGCCTCATGTCAAAAAGAAGAGATGCAGAGATCCACTCTCATTGCAAAGAGGACACAAAGGTGATATAGCCAGACAAGGCCTGTAGAGGTAAATGTTCAGTGGGGGGACTCGGTACTGTAGTCTCGTAATCGTTACTTCAATTTTTCTAATGCAGCATCATTTGTTGTTCCAAGACAAATTCAGAGGCGGAAAATCATATGTCGACAACGATGATTGTGCGAAGTTATTTGCGGTAGTGTATTTTTAGAATCGCGCCGCAGTGATGAAAGCTGACATTGCTAAAATTGGAATTACAGGACCATCGTGGTATGCTACTGCGAGTGCATCTGTATATTCATTTAGGGCTAGGTGTTCGCGGCCTCACACCCACACTAAGGGAGCGAGATGTATATGTTTTGGGACGATAGAATAGACTGCGTCTAATGAATTTGGAAATTTTGACATGGTTAGTGAACAACACAGACACGCAATCTGTTAAAATTACGACTAATAACTGAGACAATGGTAATTAGCGTAAAGCTAAAACAACTGCCAATAATTCCGCCTAAAAAATAGGCCTGAAGTTAGGTAGTCGAATGGAAAAGCAGCAATATAGATATGCTGATACAACGCCCACACCTGCTTTCTCCCACCTACGTGCTTCTATACCTCTGTCTTCGTCTTCATTTCAAGCTCTATAATCTTTCTAATAGATAAGAAGTGACTAAACCAGCGAAAAACAATCTCCAGTTTCTTTTCTTGGGTGGCGGGGAATTCGTGCTCCGGGAACTTTTGCGGTCGGCTGCTTACTACTTGTTAGCTTGCCGCAACTAGAACTATATCCTCGGAGACTAACGGATTGCTTCGAATGTACTGCTGCCCCGAAGCGATTCGCGCTGAGAACGAATGCCTAACTTTGCCGATTGTTCGGCAACTCCGAGGGTTTAGTTAAGGCGATGCGACACCTCCCGGGCGTTATTGGGCACAGAGAACGACAATGCCGACATGGCGCGTGGCTGAGAAGCGCAAGAGTGCACGTGTCAGAATCCTCACCGCCCCCCCCCCCCCCCATATACCCTTTTGCATTCTTCTGTCGTGCGAAAAAGAAAAAAAAAGAAAAGAAAGAAGAGGCAGGAAGGGGCACGCGCGCGCATATTGGAATCTCCCCCGCCGTCGAACGCACTGCTACACACCTCTCTGACTGGAAACATTAGAGAATGAGAAAGGAGTGACACGCGCGCGTAGCGGCACTCGCTTTGCATGTTCGCGGTGCGAGTTACAACTCGAATCCCTTTGTGGCAGTACGGCGGCGGGCGCCACCTTCCATTTCACCGATTCGGCTTTTGTCGCACTGTCGGGACGCGCGCCGAAGGCGAAATACGGCTGTTGTAAAGTGCATCCCGCACGCAGGCACGAGGAGGAAGGAACGAATGACGCGAGGAGAAAGGCGAGGGCAGGACGATAGAGACGTAAAGAGAAAGCGAAACGGCGGCCCGTCGGAAAGTGCTCCGTTGCAGACGGTGCGCTTCAAGCTGCAATAAATCACACTGAAAGAGGATGAAGGAATTCGGCGGTCGCATAACTTCTTTTTTTTTCTCCCCCCCGCTCCTCCTGCGTTCACTACTTCTTCTATTCGTACTCCATTTTATTTCTGCTTCTCTCTCTCTCTCTTTCTCGTGCTTTTCTTCGCTCGGGCCGTTTTCCGGGGCTAGAGTCTGGCGCTTTGCTTGTGGTTCAGTTTGTTCCCTTTCAGGTCTCGCGGCTCCAGATTTAGGTTCCTGCTCCTTTTGCTCTTTCGTTCCTTCCACCTCCTTCTTTCGGCCGTATCTCGGGCTTCTTCTTCTCCTCCTGCTTCTGGTCGCGGGAGTGCGGTTGACACTTTGGCTCGCAGTTGTGCCTCTCTCGAGTAGCTGCAGCTGCGCGATCCCCATTTTCTTTCTTTTTTCTAGTTTTTTTTTCCTTCTTCGCTATAGACTGCTTCAATCCGCATCCCATCCCTCCCCCGCTATCTCCTCGCCTCCCTCTTCTCCTACTCCTCCTCCTTCTTTCCCTCGGAGAGTTTATGCTCCCATCGCGCGTGCCGCCACTTTCTTCGCCCAGCCACCCTCTCCCTCCACCCTCGCTCACTTCTCGCCGTCGCCCCGTTGGAATCGAGGCCTGCATTCTTGATGTAACGTCCGCGCTTCTGATTGGATTTGCTGCGCAGCTTTGCGGCGAAAGTGGACGAATTATTTGGCCGCCATCGCGGGGGCCTCGCAAGTGCTTCCTCCCCGTGAATCGCGCTTCCGGAGCGCGCGAGCGGCGCGCGCAATTTTTCTTTCTTTATTCCCCTGCGCCCCTCCCCTCTCTCTTTATTCCTTCCTTCTATTTCTTTATTTCTATCGTTCTTTCCTGGCTTTTTGGGCTAGTGCGACGGCTTCGCACTTTGGATCTAGAGAGAGAAAGAGAGAGCGAGACATAGGAAAAAATTTAGTGGCCTACGAAGCCGACGAAGCTCACTCCCTGTGTAGCCGCGCGATGTGCGATGGAGATCGTAAGACGCGATATGGCGGATCCCGAGGGACTTGACGCACCTTGCGAACGACTATGGGTGCGCGCCGGTGTTCCTCACAACGCCCTCTCTCTCTCTTTATCTCCTATCGCGCTCTCGTTGCCTCACCGCAACGTTTGCTCTGCTGGGATCGTCGGCGTACATTGTCAGCATTTTTTTCGATCCTGTGAGGAAGCTTTCGCTTCTACAGCCTGCTTTACGGGGCGCGTGTACGCGTGCTTGTGTAACGTATGGAGCACCCGATCTGCAATTGAGTGCCCTTGGTTCGCAGTCCTATGTAGAAAGAACGCACCATGGTGGCTGTATTGCGTAACGATCGATGTCATTTGTCGTTCTTCTGTTCTCATCATCCATCGTTGCGTGTGGCCGATCAACGGCAATAACGGGGAGTGTATCGGCGTGTGAGCCTACGGCGAAGATTGAAAAGCGTGAAAATATTTAAGGAATCGTTACAAAACGTAGTTACGAGGCCGTATTTTGCAACGATTGTATTGCCTCTTCTTGTTCTATTCATTCCGTATGATACTTACTGCCAAGTTACCCATGCCAGTGACAATGGAGGGAGGATGGCACCGTGCCAGTCCCTGAGAGCACAAAAATAGTGGAGAAAAACGGAAGGAATTGTTTCCAAATGTGGCCTCAATAACCATGTCTTGTAACTTATCTTTCGTTTTATGGCGCTTGCTTTTATTTGATGAATCTCTGTATATTCTAGTGGCCGATCTCGGTGGTAGTGGGGTCATGGCTACGCTGGAGCCAATAATGAAAGATCACAGCAATCAAAAAGTAAAACTAATAACTAAAACGAGAACTACTCGCTATACGACGCAAACTTAGAACTAGATCGTACCTTACATTGACGCTTGGGTAGCTAGCTTACTGGCGTATAAATTGAGTTGGGTTCTTGTTTTTTGCACCCATAGTTATGTCGTCGAAAGCAAGGTCATATAGGCACTGAGAACTTGACAGATGGCGTTCTGGCTATTTCAGCTTCCTACGAGGTCTGTTGCCACCCGTCGCGGTGGCTTAGAGGCTATGGTGTTGCACTGCTAAGCACAAGGTCGCGGTATCGAATCCCTGCCGCGAAGGCCGCATTTCTATGGGTGCCAAATGCAGAAACGCCCGTGTCCAGTGCATTGGAGGCAAGCTAAATGTTCCCTGGTGGTCAAAATTATTCCGGAGCACCCCACTACGGCGGGCCTCATAATCAGATCGTCGTTCTTGGCACGTAAAACTCCACAATTCAATTAAACAAGATTTGTTGAGGCCAGCTGCCTGGGTTATTAGCACAGAAATGAAACCCGCCGCGGTTGCTCAGTGGCTATGGTGTTAGGCTGCTGAGCACGAGGTCGCGGGATCGAATCCCGGCCACGGCGGCCGCATTTCGATGGGGGCGAAATGCGAAAACACCCGTGTACTTAGATTTAGGTGCACGTTAAAGAACCCCAGGTGGTAGAAATTTCCGGAGTCCTCCACTACGGCGTGCCTCATAATCAGAAAGTGGTTTTGGCACGTAAAACCCCATAATTTAATAAGAAGCACAGAAATGAAGCGCCACTCTGAACATCAACATACGTACTTTGGTCTCATGACTCGCTTGAAGCTGATAAGCGAGCTGTCTTATCGCGGCAACGATGCATGACGCAGTTGGAACGCACACGCTATGCGCAGTTGTATACAATCAACCACAAAACATTTTACGGACCACAGGATCTCGGAAAGCATTCACTTTCCGACAGGCCTGTAACAGTATAGTCAGCGAAACCGAACATGACAATGTTGTTCACATATACAAGTAGTGGTATACAGTAATGCGAAAACGCTTGTGCACATAGGTTTAAGCGCAGACTAAAGAACTCCAGGCAGACAAAAATAATCCGCCATCTCCCCTCTATGGCGTGCCTCATAATCATATCGCAGTTGTGGCACGTAAAACCTGAGAATTTCATTTCATAGACGCGCTCGCTCAAGCGCGTATAATAGACGTGCGTACTATGCAAAAGACTATCCAGTAACTAGAGAGTCTGGTGACTATAATCTCTAGTTACTATCGAACCTTTACAAACGCTACTACGCCCACTATCGCATCTGCTTTAACCGGTATCGGTAGCGTTGACGGCAGTACGGTAACGCTATGACAAGTTGATAACGTACTCTACTGTTTGACTGCCCCGCCACCACTGCGACGCAGCCTCATTGTGATCGTAGATATTTACGCGCTTCCCTTGCACTCTGGTGCTTTTGAGCGCATGACTGCAGTGCGTGACAGGGATTGCATCACGTTAGATAACAATACCTGGCGCATTATAAGGTGAAAAGAAAACATCAAGAATGCTGTGCCGTTTGCGCTCCCCCATACTGAGATAATCCCCATCTTTATGGCTTACATCTGTCTGATGCCTCGCCAGGCCGAGAAACATCGAAGGAAGCTCGCCACACATTTCGTGACCAAAAGTTTCAAGTGTAGAACATTCGCTTCTCGCCGCAAGGTATAACACGGGGATACGTTTATTCGTCCGCCTTGCATCGCTTTTTATTCATATATTCGTAAATTTTTCGGGAGAACCGAGCCTAAGTTTGTGCTCTATGTGGTCAGCTTTATCGCGCAGTCACTCGCCCTTGGTAGGTGCTATATTATAATGCTCCGCTTCCTGTTGCCGTGTCTCGCTTGAGTCAAACTAGCATTCGGGTAAAAACGTGGCTTCGGAGGCGAAAATTCTCTTGTCGCCTTTGTGTGATAGCGCACGACCCGCGCTTCTCTCATTCATCGAGGCATGTTTCTTCAAAGGAAAGAAAGAACGAAAAAAAAAAGAAAGGACAAATACGAGCCAGCGTGCGCGGCGGCGGTTTGTGTACGTCGACCCACAGCGATGCCGACACGATGGCACGCGCATCGTGACATAATATCGCACCCCCAAGCTGGCGCGTGGTCCCTCGTGTTTCCGCTCGGCACCTATGCCTCCAGCGACCACCGCCTTTCCCGCCCACATCGTACACCATTTCGCTGCGCTTTTTTTTCTTTCTCGTCTTACACGCCCGATTCACGTATACAACATGAAGTGTACATCTGTGTACGTGTGCACGAAAGCGCCGTTCCCGAATGAAAGCGAGCTGAGCGTATCACGATTTCCTTGCGCGCCGCGCAATCCACCCCGGCTCCTCCCCCTCGCCCAGCCAGCCCACCCTACTACACGTCCCTCGGTCGCGTCGACGCGCGGCAATGCACTTTCGGCTGGAAAAGCGTGCGCCCGAATTGCACAATGTGGTGGGCAAGGGGGGTCGCGCATGAATTCCTCGTAATACGCTTTTAATGCTTCCGCTGAAAGGGAGGCGAACGGCGCTCGATTCGCCCTGGCGCGATCATGACTCCCGTTTGCGTACGTGTGCGTCTGCCCTTCATTTACCGCCGCTAGCGCCTTGCGCGACCTGCACGAACGCGGGCGCGTGAACTAGACGTGCGGGCAGGCGTAGGAACACACGAACGAACCGACGAGCGAGCAGACGAACAAGCAGACGTAGGAGCAGACGTACGAGCAGACGAACAAACAGGCGCACAAACAGAAGGACTCGCGCCCCGCAGAGAGCAAAAGACACCACTCGTGCATTCCTAATCCCGGCACGCAAACAGCGGTGTACGGTTCCATTACAGATGCGTCGGTCACGATTTTCTGCGCGTATACCGGGGCGGAATTTTGCACCTTGTCGCCGGTCTGCCTAATGCCTGTCATTCTGGACTGACTACGTGTTCTCCGCCTCGTCCTTTCTTTCTTTTTTCTCGACTCTCGTCTAAGTTAGAGCCATGTAGGCATGGGGCTCCGTGGCGGAGCGGGAGAGTCTGTCATCAGCCTCAACGCGAGAAATCTTCGCCAACAACGCGGAACAAACGATGCCAAAATTCCAACCTCCGCGTGCGTGCCGTGGTTCAGGTTTGCCGCTCAGCTGTTTCCCTGCTACAAGCTGCCACGTTTTCTTTTTATTTTCTGTACTCTTTTTCTTTTTCCGTTCTCTCTTGACATCGCCTTGCAGCGTTTGGAGCACTTTGTGCAGCAAAAAGTAAGATCCGGCTTGAAAAGAAGCGACGGGCGTGGTTGTGGCAGAAAATATCGGTGAGCTGTCGCCAAGAGCTGAGCCGTTCTGATCTTTTTCGAAAATGGCAACGAGCAGTTAGTTGCTGGGAGCCGCCGTCTAGACCTGTGGCTGCTGCTGCTGTCAGCGACCTTAAGGGACGGCCGGTAACTGTGGAACCGAAAGCTCCTTGTCGGTCTAACATTAGTTTCTCTGGACTCCCGCGGCTCGCAAAATTTGTGTGCGCGGCGAGGTCCAGTTGCTACTTTTTGAGCTCCAAGGCAGCTTCCGACAACGGCTGCAAATTCTCTCTGAAAGCGGGTGAATAACTCGACGCTACCGTACAAAGGACTGATCCACTGTGAAGGTATAATGGTGCGCCCATTTATCACTGCCATTGGCCTTACCTGCTGTTGAACTTATTTCAGTAGAAAAGTGGTATTATGAACAGAATAGTTTAAAGAATGAAATAAATTCTCAAATTTTTACGCGACAAAACTACGCTCTGGTTATGATACATGCCGGAGAGAATATTTCGGCGTATTTTGGATCTCCGGCAGTTCTTTACCGTTCACCTAAACATAAGTACACGAGCATTTTTTTCTTTTTTTTTCTCTTTTTTTGGGGGATTTCGCACCGATCGAAGCGGAGCTGCCGAGGCGGGGATCGAAGCCCAGACCTGAGGCTCAGCAGTGCAACGCAATAGCCATTAGGCTACCATGACGGGTCACACGCAATTTCCCAAATTTTCAATAAAAACAACATTAATGTGATTGATTGACTGATTGATTGATTGATTGATTGATTGATTGATTGATTGATTGATTGATTGATTGATTGATTGATTGATTGATTGATTGATTGCCAAAATCCTGCTTGATGAAGGTTCATTGAAGTGGAAAGACTGATTCATTGCACTACCGTAGCTCAAATTACTGTATCCGCAGTCCCCCACTACGACGTGCCTCATAATCAGGGAGTAGTTTTGGCACGTAAAACCCCATAATTTTTAGGCCGCTTCCTCCTTACGTGCTGACTTTGCTTTGGGCGCCATGACGAAGTGCGGTACTTGCTGGCTAGCTCCAGAGCAAGTGTGATATGTTCGCGAGCTTATTGCCTGGCTGCCAGAGTGGTCAGATAATGGCAGATTTGTTGGCTTCATTAGAATCGTCTTTTTTTTTCGCTTCTCACACTTTTCCGTGACGTGATGTGTCAGGCAAACACCGAAAGAAATCCTACGTGTCATCATCTAGCCTTCCCTGATCAGGCGACTGCGGATAGCAACAGTGTGCGTTGGAATTACAGGTTGTGTCTGTAGACGGATGCGTTCTTTTTACTGTCTACGAGGCGTGTTCCTGAGTAAGCAGTACAAAGGGACGCGCTAAATTGCTCTTAACTCTCTGGCAGCGGCTCATGATGATACAGGCTATACTCGGTTCTATACTCTACGCAGATGATATCCGCTCCGGAGCACACAGAGAACGTGGCCATGCCGGAAAGTATACTGCTGAATGTTCACGCAGCATAACTCCTGGACCGAGTTCTCGGTTGTGTCGAAAGGAGAGGTAAGTATACTCTAATTTTCGCAGGCATTTTGAGGGATATATCTGAAATTGGGCGCAGTGTAAATGCACGTCCTTCTTTCTTAGTTTCTTTTCCCCTTTATTCATCCATGCGATCTTTTTATGCGAAGCATATTACGAGGGCTCAACCCAGCTCCTCAGGCGCGGCGGTGACCATGAAATCACGTGACACCGTGACGTCACGACAGAGGAGAAGTGGCTTTGGCTCAACTCTTGCAAGACGGGCTGGGTGGGAATCGAACCAGGGTCTCCGGAGTGTGGGACGGAGACGCTACCACTGAGCCACGAGTACGATGCTTCAAAGCGGTACAAAAGCGCCTCTAGTGAATGCGGTGTTGCCTTAGAAACGAGCTGTTTCTAAGGCTCAGGCATGCGACGCTTGCTCAGGCGCACATTTCGTTGCCGCGCCGAACGCTGCGTTGCTCGACGCTCACCGCGTCCAATGCGGGGCGCGTAGTCGCTGGCGGGTCGACGGGAACGCTGTCGCGTTCCACTCTTGAAGGCGAAGCAGGGTAACGCATGAGTTGTTTCTTCGTCTAGCCGAACCAAATATAGCCAAGGAACAGCAGTTCACCAGGCTAAACAGTGGTTCAACAACTAAAATAAAGGCTAGTATGCTTCGCATCCTGGGCTTAACCTTAGCTAAGCCACAGCCATTTTTTTTTTTTGTAAGCACCGAGGAAGGCCATACTTGTCTACATTATGGCTACCGCGGCGTCCCCCAGGGCGGCGTACTTAGCCCTGTGTTATTTAATCTAACACAAATTGCTCTCCTTGAGCACATGCCAACTACAGTCAGGCTATCAATGTACGCGGATGACATCTGCATATGGACGTCTGCAGTAACACGCCTACAGTTGCGAACGAGAATTCAGAGAGCCGCCACACGAACTGTTATCTACCTCCGTAATCGAGGCCTGGCAATTTCCTCCGATAAATGCGCACTAGTGCCATTTACGCGCAAACCCACGGCAAACTATAGTGTAATGATAAATGACCAAATAATACGACGTGTCCGATCGTACAAGTTTCTAGGTGTCATAATCGACAGGGACTTGTCATGGAGCCCACACATATCATACGTGAAAAAACGGTGGACAGGCATCTGCCACCTGTTCAAGCTTTTCGCTGGCAAGACCTGGGGAATGTCGCGAAGTGCCATGTTACAACTGTACAGGGTGCTTTTTCTAGGATTTCTGCGATACAGCTTGCCAGTAATAAACAACACAGGCAAAACGAATCTACGCACAATACAAAGTCTTCAGGGTCAAGTGCTCCGGATCTGTCTAGGCCTGCCTCAGAGTGCTTCAACAGTGGCTACGATAGCAATCGCTAGAGACCACCTTGTCAAGACCCACATTGAAATTAAAGTACTCAGGACCCATATAAGGCATCTGGCCAGAACTCCTCGTCACCACTTGGTCTCTCTACCAGTGGACAGACCACACACATCTTTCAGCCAAACGATAACCGCATATGATGAATCATTGCCAGCTTGGTTCACTCCGGTTGCGAGACCTTCGATTCCTCCATGGTGCCTCTTTCAGCCAAAAATCAACCTCGCAATACCTGGTATCTCGAAGAAAGCGGATCTATCATCGCCAGCCCTTAGACAGCTCACGCTACTCTATTTGTACGAGAATTACCGTGACTCTACGCATATTTACACTGATGGATCTGCCCTTCCAAGCAGCTGGGCGGCGGCAATCGTCATACCAGCGAAAGCTACAACAATCAAATTTAAGATGATTCACGCGACAGCATCGACGGCAGCAGAGCTCGCAGCGCTCTTTACCGCCCTTCATCACATTGGTGATGAACCACCACACAAATGGACAATGTTCTGTGATTCGAAGGCGGCACTGCAGTCTCTACTGTCACCTTTACGACGCGGACCGCAGGAACAACTAATATTCCATATTACAGAGACGTTAGAACATATAAGTGATGCAGGCCGTGCAATAGCCTTTCAGTGGCTTCCAAGTCACTGCGGGATTATCGGCAATGAACGGGCGGATCACGCTGCCCGCTCAGCCCATACTGAGGAGCTCCACGTCCCAATTCCTCTGTCTAGAACTGACGCGGCACGGAAGCTCCACCTACTTGCTCGGCAGTGCACCGCGTCGCAATGGAATGAGCCACATTTAAGAAATCCGCGACTGTACTCACTTGATCCAACAGTAAGTCTTCGAGCGCCATCACAGCTTCGCCGTAGAGACGCCACGCTTTTCTATCGACTTTGGTTGGGCGTTGCCTTTACTAAAGCCTATGCATTCCGCATAGGGATGACCGACAGCCCAACTTGTGACAACTGCGGCCATGAAGAATCAATTGGCCATATTTTGTGCACCTGCCTGCAGTACAGTCCACAGAGGCATGCCTTCGCCACGAACTTGACCAACAGGACGACCAACCGCTATCCGAAAAAAGAATTCTACAACATCGAAAGGACCTACCGTCGCAGAAGAAGGCCGTGCAAGCGCTATTGCGCTTTTTGCGATCTACCGGCCTATGTGAACGACTTTAACTGGAACGCCTTTTGTGTGTGTGTCTCCATGTGTGCATGCTTTTTCCCCCTTTTTTTAGCGTTTTCCACTCTGTCATCTTTCTAACCCCTATCCCCCATCCCCAGTGTAGGGTAGCAAACCGGAGACTCATATCTGGTTAACCTCCCTGCCTTTCTTTTATGCGAAGCATATTACGAGGGCTCAACCCAGCTCCTCAGGCGCGGCGGTGACCATGAAATCACGTGACACCGTGACGTCACGACAGAGGAGAAGTGGCTTTGGCTCAACTCTTGCAAGACGGGCTGGGTGGGAATCGAACCAGGGTCTCCGGAGTGTGGGACGGAGACGCTACCACTGAGCCACGAGTACAACGCTTCAAAGCGGTACAAAAGCGCCTCTAGTGAATGCGGTGTTGCCTTAGAAACGCGCTGTTTCTAAGGCGTGCGTCTCTTGCTCAGGCGCACATTTCGTTGCCGCGCCGAACGCTGCTTTGCTCGACGCTCACCGCGTCCAATGCGGGGCGCGTAGTCGCTGCCCTGTAGCCCATTGTCTTACACCCCTTGGCGGGTCGACGGGAACGCTGTCGCGTTCCACTCTTGAAGGCGAAGAAGTAATGCATGAGTTGTTTCTTCGTCTAGCCGAACCAAATATAGCCAAGCAACAGCAGTTCACCAGGCTAAACAGTGGTTCAACAACTAAAATAAAGGCTAGTATGCTTCGCATCCTGGGCTTAACCTTACCTAAGCCACAGCCATTTTTTTCATTCTCTCTCTCTTCCCCTTTATTTCTCTTTTCATTTTCTTCTTTTTCTTTTATGCGAAGCATATTACGAGGGCTCAACCCAGCTCCTCAGGCGCGGCGGTGACCATGAAATCACGTGACACCGTGACGTCACGACAGAGGAGAAGTGGCTTTGGCTCAACTCTTGCAAGACGGGCTGGGTGGGAATCGAACCAGGGTCTCCGGAGTGTGGGACGGAGACGCTACCACTGAGCCACGAGTACGATGCTTCAAAGCGGTACAAAAGCGCCTCTAGTGAATGCGGTGTTGCCTTAGAAACGAGCTGTTTCTAAGGCTCAGGCGTGCGACGCTTGCTCAGGCGCACATTTCGTTGCCGCGCCGAACGCTGCGTTGCTCGACGCTCACCGCGTCCAATGCGGGGCGCGTAGTCGCTGGCGGGTCGACGGGAACGCTGTCGCGTTCCACTCTTGAACGCGAAGCAGGGTAACGCATGAGTTGTTTCTTCGTCTAGCCGAACCAAATATAGCCAAGGAACAGCAGTTCACCAGGCTAAACAGTGGTTCAACAACTAAAATAAAGGCTAGTATGCTTCGCATCCTGGGCTTAACCTTAGCTAAGCCACAGCCATTTTTTTTCTTTTTTGAAGACGAGATATTAGAAGACTTCAGATTGATTTGGGGTTCCTGGGATCGGGGTATCTGGCCCAATTCCCCTCATCAAATTGAGTGATTTGGGGCCTTCTAGCGTTCGTAGGACAACGAAAAAGGCGTTGAGATGGAGCTTCGAAGGAAAAATATGAACCGAGATGGCGTAGAGCTATGTGCGAAACTGTATTAATGTGTAATTAACAAAAAAATACTGAAATGAGCCCCAGTTGAGCTCGTTCAGTCTACGCGCACTTGAAACCGGCGTCACAAAACCAATCCTATTTGCCGATCCTGGAGACAGCGCAGTCTTTAAACATTTGGGCCAATCTCGAAGGTTATTGCAGTCTGAACAGGTAACCACAGAGGACACTAATGCGGCCCAGAATATATTTTCTTTCTTTGATCTCAACCACTGTTGACTCGCCTTGCTTTCTTTTTTGTTCGTTATAATCATGCGTCAGTATTCGGGATTCCTTCTTTACATTCAGATAGCCGACCTCAACGTATGACCTCGTTTACTCATAATGGCAAAGCCTTTAGAGCAATTCAAAATGTTCACGTAGCGCTGTCCTGTGTTTCTGTCACGTCCCCGTCTTTTTGAATGGCGCTAAAGGCTTTGCCATTATGAGTAAACAGTACCAACTAGCCCAAGAATCAGCCTTGTTGTATGACCTCGCCCTCTGAATGTTCCCTGTAGGTCTCGATCTATTGCTAACCACATTATAGATGCTGGCGGAAAACAGCGCAGGACAGAACGCAGACGCCGAAAATTGGACAGAAGACGCTCCGCGTGCCGGCAAACATCTGGCTTTAATTTTTTGTTTTCGTTGTTCCTCGTTCATAGCGATCACGCAATGAATAAGCGTACACAACTTAAACTTTCGCCAGCGATGGTCGCGATCAAAAGTCACTCGGCTAATTAATGCCTCGTTGCAACAGAAACGGAAGGGAGGGGAAGCACCAGTCGTTAATAAGCGTACTTTCCTGTGTTTCTCTCTCTGCACCAGCATTCTTTCTTGCACCGTATTTTCTTTTTCTGCCACGAGTTTAACCAGACCGACTGGCTTCACACCTACAGGGCGTTGATGGCGTTACGCTCGCTAATCCTGAAGATGTAGTCGCACGACACGCTTCTAAATACTATTCGGCCTCACCTAACCGGCGCAGCATGAGAGCAAGATGTGAGTTTCGTCTGTCCGCGGCACCGTAATGAATGAGCTCGTTCAACGCGTATTGCATAAGCGCGATGGCCAGTGTTATTCTAAATGCA